>NW_026623834.1:56559-100629 GCF_030028575.1 Malurus melanocephalus | reverse complement strand
GATCCTTTGGGTTTCCTCTGGTTGCCTTCTTTTACACTACATCCACATCCCTTTGTGTTTTTCCCTGCAAACAGCAGGACACAAAGTTGATGCAGAGCAAAATCCTTGTGGAGCATGTCAGCTCTGAGACTTTAGCCAGTTCACAAACCAGATGCACTTCAGATGAACTCAAAGCTTCCCCACCTGAGAGTTGTGTAAAAAAACATTCACCAAGCTCCACTGGAACAACTTTTTCCAACTGTACACAAGGATTTTGGCACAAATGGAGCTTCAGAAGCTTCAGCTATCAGAAAAATACWTGATACATCAGCCAGTGATCTGCAAAACTGCTGCAAAACCCCTAAGAGCCCACAAGAGACAGCAGATAAAAATCTGTGGGTGTCTATTATCTGGTGACTAATACATGTTGATYGAAATGTTTGCAATTCTAGCAGTGAAAATGTGCTCTGGCAAAAYTCAGATGTTGCTCAGCTCGAAACARAGGTCTCCTGCCAACCACCCCACYAGGRTGCTGTGCAAGGAGGGCTGTGGGATCTTCGGTAAGGATTGAGTTGTCAGGGAATCATGGAGTCGTTCAGGTTGGAATGGCATTTAGGATCATCCAGCACAACTGTTAACCAGCACTGCCAAAGCCACCACTAACCCATGGCCCCAAGGGACAYAGCCACATGGCTTTTAAATCCYKCGAGYATGGTGACTCCAGCACTGCCCTGGGTGATGTCAACCCTTGACAACCCTTTCTGTGGAAAATTGGTCCTAATCCCCAATCTACACCACCYCTGGCCCAACTTAAGGCCRTTYCCYYTCCTCCTGTCCCTGTTCCCTGGAGCASAGCCCGACCCCCCCGGCTGTCCCCTCCTGTCAGGGAGTTGTGCAGAGCCACAAGGTCCCCCCTGATCCCCCTTTGCTCCAGGCTGAGCCCCTTTCCCAGCTCCCCCAGCCACTCCTCCTCTGTTTCTTTAACTAAAACCATTTATCTTTAAATAGTTTTGTCTCATCGGTGCATTCCATATCACAGCTCATGCTCAGAAGGATCACAAGAGCCACCCAAGCCTAGAAGGTGCCACCAGGAGGCAAAACTCCATGAGGTTCCCCCAACTCCCAGCTGGGACTATGCTCATAGGAATTTCTCACCTCCAAGGGTTTGGGCARTTTTATTTGAAATCAGTCATGAGCAGTGAAAGCTGCAGGGGACTCATAGGCAGATGGCAGAGAGACAAACAGGCATGGCTGGAGCACGTGGAGAAGCAGGAAATGGGATCTGAGMTGTTTTCAGCAGGGCAGAGGGAGGTGGATCATGGCTTTCATCCCTCTGGTGAGGAGGAGAGGACAGGAGGACAAGGCCAGACAGACAAATCTGTGGGGAAATGTGCTTGCCCAGAGAAGTTGGGGATGCCCCACCCCTGGGGACATCAAGGCCAGGTTGGATGGGGCTCTGAGCAGTTGAAGATGTTCCTGCCCACTGCAGGATGAGCTTTTATTGTCCTTTCCAAACCAAACCAGTCTGGGATTCTGTGAAATATGAAAGGCTCTGAAAAACACCAGGGAATTGAAGCCTCACTTGAGAAACAGCTCTGGGATCTCCAGGGCAGGGCAGGGGCTGGAGCAAACTCAGACATGGAGAAAAGAGATTTTATCTGGATTTGTCCTATGGGCTGAGGAGCCAAAGTAGAGGGGCAGAAAGGAAGGATCACCATGGACAACCTGACCCCAGCATTATTTCCCTCCCTAACACAAGAAGCAGACCTGACCTCCCTATCAAGTTGTTGTCATAAATATTTCTGCCTGGCAGCCAACATAAAAACGAACATGGGCCCTTGATCCAGGCCCGGCAAGGACAGGGGTTTATTCCCCCACCTCAGTGAAGTAGGGCAAAAAATAAAATCAGAAAATGTTTTGACTCCCTTGGAAACATTTTTACTTCCACTGAAGAAACTCCCTTGGGCGCCTGGACATTATTTACCATTGAAAACGGCTTTAGTGCCTTTGTAGTTTGAGTTCTCCCAGGCAGGTGCCATCTCAAAACACAAGTGGGAAGGTTTTGTTTTGGAGATTTTGAACTGATTTTTTTCCCTTCCTTTTTTCTTTTTTTTTGTCAACTACCAAGCGAAACATTTTGTTCAAAAAATGCCTAAACAAAATATTTTGACATTTTCAAAATGTTCTCCCGTTCCCCTTAGCCAAAACACGTTGCTATATTCAAAGCAAATTCGCAGATCCCTTCAGCCTTTCCAAAATGCTTTGGGTTTTCTGAACGGCACGTTAATGGAGAGAGAATCCTGCAGCCACAGGGCAGGGAGCAGGGAGGGGATGGAGATGGGCTTTRAGGGGTCAGAGAGGGAAAAATGAGGGAGGCAGCAGCTTGTGGGGTGCCAGGAGCAGGTGGGAGAAGCTGGGAGAGGATGAGCAGCTCATAGCAGGGATGGAGAAGAGTCAGGGAGCTGGGCAGCTCTGTGGATGTGGGCAGTGGGGTTCATGAGGTGAATTATGGGCAGAGGAASCTGCCCAAAACAGCACCAGACACAGCTTTTGTGCCACCATTTGTGCTACAGCTGCTGGGTGGAAAAGGAAAGCCCATCCCTGCTCACTACCAGGCTGTGCTGGCACTGGGATGTGCCCCTGGGCTGTGATCCCTGTGCTCCTGACACACCAAAACTGCTGRGGGAGAGCTCTGCTCACAGCTTTCCATCATGGAGGAATAGGAGGGTGCTGCCTTTTTTAACCTAGAAATGAAACTGGAGATGATTCTAGTAAAGGAAGTGATATAAAAGTGTGTCTTTATTAGAGCTCCAGGGTCAGCCTTGGAAGAACATCCACAAAAGCTCYCCCACAGGGGTGAATACAGTTTGATAGGTTTTAGGAAATTATAATTGATAAAAAGCACCAATTAGGAGGACGAGGGGTGATGTAATTCCCCCCAGGTCAGGCCCCTTCTCTGCAGCCCCACCCTTGGTCCCAGCTGTCCTTGCTGATGGAAATGTGTCTCACAGACCTTGGGACCCAGGAAGAACCAGGATGGGATGGGGGCTTTGTACCCCACAGAGCTCTGGAATGTGTTTGCTCTTTCCAGCTGGGGAAAAGTGTCGGGAAAAGTATTGGGAAGGTTACAAATATATAAAAGAAAAAAGGTAAAAATAATTCTGCCATCAAGGGAAACAAAATACCCACACCTGAGAGGCTCCAGCGAGGCTGTTCACCAACAGCCCTGCCAGAAACTGCATCAGCACCAGAGAAAGAACCCAGGCACTGTGGGGGAATTGTGCTGGAGCTGGCCCAGGGTGGATGGGCCTGGAATGCCAGATGTGATGCAGAGGGATGGGCATGGTGCATTCAGCCCCCTCCAGGACTGGGGGTGTCCCTGGGGCTGCAAGGACAGTTCCTGCAGAGGTTCTCTCCATCTCCCAGGGGTGCTCTGGGAGCTGTGGGGCAGCTGCTGTGGGGCACAGCCATCCCTCCCAGCCAGCAGAGGAGGCAAACCCATGGCCTGGATTGGGGAGAGAGGCAGCTRCAGAGCTTTTACCCTTCTGGGTGCCATCCAAGCCGGTTTCCATGGCAAAGGAAGAGCACGGACCGCGCTATCGGCACCATCAGCCATGGGCTGCCGGCTCGTTGTGCCCGTATTTCCTGTTATTTCACCAGAGCTACAGGCAGATTCGGGGTGAATCACAGTGTTCGTGACCTTCACAGACAYTGGGGTGTTGGGGACACTGTGGGTGGCTGCTATAATTAGTGACTGATTTYGTGAATTCGGCAGCACAGGCAAACCAGGTGCCAGGTGGCCATGAGCAGGAATTGGCCACCATTCCCCACCCGTGTCCCTGTTCGCAGCACAACTGTAAAGACAAGGGTGGGAAGGGGCTGTGGGACCCATGKCCAGACCCACAGCAGCCATTCCGAGCTCTACCCCCACCCCATGGAGCTGTGTTCCCCCAGCACACAGCATGCAGCAATGATGATCATCAGCATTTACCCCAAAAACAGCCCCTGAAGCCCTGTGATGGAGAAATCCCTGTGTCTGCAACAGCAGGGAAAAGCGGATGCTGAAAGGAGGGGAAAAAAATGGAGTTTGAGGGASGCTGCAGAGGGGTGGGGTTTGTTTGATGTTTTCAGCATCAGCAGTGGAAGGTGATTTGGGAGCTCAGCATTTGGGCCTGACCTCGTCCCAGACTGGAGAATGAAGGTGGCCCAAAGTGAGAGAGCAAAGGAGAGATTTGGGAAATTCTGGTGAAACGTCTCAGCACAAAGACAATGACTATGGCTTGGAGCAGGGGGGAAATCCAGGCTGGCCAAGCCTAGAGAGGACTCTGCTCTTATCCTTGATGACCAGGAGCCAAGACATAACCAGGTGGGACAGACTCAGAAGCTTTAAAGGGACCCATATTTTTAAAAAAACAGAGCAGGCCTCCACCCTTACCCTCCACCATCTTTCTGGAGCTGCCTGGCACTGGTGTAGGGTCTTCTGGACACACTGTGGGGTCTTCAGGGCAGCACCCAGCACTTCCCCACCTTGACCATGCAGCTGCAAGGCCACTTCCCCCAGCAGAAGTTTTGGCCCAACAGTTTATCCTCCCATCAGCAGCACAAAGCCGCCCAGATGGAGCATTTCAAGGGGAAATTATTTAGATAAGAGATTATCAGGTATACCTCGATGTCAGCTGAGCTTATGGGCTTAATGCAGAATGATGAATCACCCATCCAAACACATATTATTTTCCCTGGAGGCATTGTCCTGTGAAATTTATTTCCCACTGAAGGGCCTTGTAAATCATCTGTAGCAAATAAACCACGGTACTGCCAACCCCACGTGTTCTGAAATCTGGACTCGTGTCTGAAGACTGGCCTGGAAACCATGAGATCTCTCCCTTCTAGCACTTCCAGGGAATGGACCTTTCTCTGCTTTCTGACCCTTTTTTTGTTCCCTCACCCATTTTCCAAGCTCCCCTCTCCATTCCTCACTCCTGATAGTGTGTTTTGTGTTCACTTCCCTATTCTCATGGTGCTGGAGGACACAATTTGCCCAAAAGCATTTGCAAGATCAGACATCCTGCCACCAGTGCCCAGTGAAAAGCTGCTGGTGGGATTTGGAATTTAGGGATTTAGGGATTTTCCCTGATGGGGAACCACACACATCTGGCTCTATGGCAGCTCTGTGCCTGCCCCTGGCTTTTCCCAATCAGCTGTGGATTTGCTGGGGGTTATCCAGGGCAGGCTGTGCTGTCTCTTTGTTTMAGGCATTTCCTGAGGCTCTGTGGGTGATTTTGGCAATGATTCCGTTCTCCATTCCCCACTCCAGGGAATGGATGTAGAGAGGCTCCCGTGCCAAGCATGGCTGAAGGACAGTGAGCAGTTCCCTTACTTGGGGTCTTGTCCATCTGGGTCTGGGGTCACTCCTGACTCACTGCTCCCCTCCCACTGCTCCCTCTCACCCAGCTGGGTGCTCTCCTCTCTTTCTGCTTCATTTGGAGCTGGATATTAATCAAGTTGGATTTGATGATCCTTGTGGGTCCCTTCCAACTCACGATATTCTGATTCTGTGATTTCTGGGCAGTTTTTCTTGGTGTCCATTTCAGCCATCCTTGACAGCTGTGTTGCTTTTGCTTGGCCAGTTTTTGGAAGTGGGGGGGCCCAAAAAAGATGGCTCCTGTGAGAAACTTCTGGAGGTTTCCACCATGTCCAGCAGAGCCAATTGCTGTTGGCTCTGAGGATGATGGGCATGCCACTGACCAAACCTGGGCCAATTGGAGACGGTGGTTACGCCTCTGTGAAAACATATTTAAGAAGAAATCAAAACAAAAGGTTGTTTTTTGTTTTTTTTTTTTTTTAATATAGTAAAAAATATACAGCAGAGGCATCTTCACTCCCACCTGGGAGAGAACCTGATGGCCAGACATCCTCCACCAGTGCCCTCCAGCCCAGCAGATCCCTTGGCCACCTCCCTGGCCAGCCCAAGCTTTTGGGGTATCAACATCCACCTCTCCTCAAAGCAAGGCTGGTGGAGGAGCCCCTSTCCAGCATCTCTGCCTGGAGCAATGGTCATGACAGGAGATGTAAAGGGAAATGGCTCAGCAGRACCAGGGCTCCTTGCAACCAACCTCAGAGCCTGAGGAGGCTTCTGAAATACTGAAGATCATGGGTGCTGAAGAAGGAAATTTTCACTTTTCAGTGGACATTAGGGGGGAACAATTTGTGCCAAGCAAAGTCTGCAGCAGTTGCTGCCCCATATCTGATCATCTCCCACGATAGGAGCTCGGCCCTATCTGATCCAGCAGTTATTGAAAACTCAGCTGAGTGTGACTGGGATCATTTTTCAGGGTTTTCACGTAGCTCTTTAACCACGGTGAAAATTAAAGAGCCGGCTGTGGAACGGGAGAAAGCGCTGTACTTTCACTATGACACTTTCTGGTAACGAGATATTTATTAATGTTCATTTCTTCTGAAAGGAAACAAACCAAAGCCCATCCCTTATCTCCCTCTCRGTGTTTAAGTTATGAGTAACACGGGAAGCTTTTAGGCCATGAGACAGCAAATACACCCTGCTTTGGGAGCCTGTGGGTGTAGGAGATGCAGTGATAAAGCCAAGATAGATCAAATCACTCCCATTTACCTAGAGCCTCCTGCAACTCTTGAAATGATGGAAGGATTGAAAGACGCTTTGTCTTTTTTATGAGAAAAGCAGCTGTGATTTAGCAGTTTAATCACTTTTGTCACAAAGAAATGCAAAACAAAGCCCATCACCGGGAGAGCTCTGTGTTTTGTTTCCTACCGGCAAGGAATGATTTTAAATGCAAATGGTGGGCTGAGATAGACACGTGGGGAGCAAAGTCATTGCTGGTGCAGCAGCCAGGCACAGATCAGCTCTCTGAAACTGCTGTCCCACTAAGGGCTTAGCAATGATGGCCAAAACGTGGTGTTCATGGCCAAAATCTGCTGTTCATGGCCAAAACGTGGTGTTCATGGCCAAAATGTGGTGTTCATGGCCAAAATCTGCTGTTCATGCCCAAAATCTGCTGCTCACAGCCAAAATCTGCTGTTTGTGGTCAAAATCTGCTGCTCATGGCCAAAATCTGCTGTTCGTGGCCAAAATCTGTCATTCAAGGCCAAAATCTGCTGTTTGTGGCCAAAAACTGCTGTTCATGGCCAAAATCTTCTGTTCATGGTCAAAAACTGCTGTTTATAGCCAAAATCAGTTGTTCATGGCCAAAATCTGCTGCTCATGGCCAAAATCTCGTGTTCACAGCCAAAATCTGCTCTTCATGGCCAAAATCCGATGTTCATGGCCAAAACCTGCCATTCACAGCTAAAATCTGGTGTTCATGGCCAAAATCTGCTGCTCACAGCCAAAATCTGCTGCTCATGGCCAAAATCTGCTGCTCATGGTCAAAATCTGCTATTTGTGGCCAAAATCTGGTGTTCATGGCCAAAATCTGCTGCTCATGGCCAAAATCTGTTGTTCATGGCCAAAATCTGCTGTTCATGGCCAAAATCTGCTGCTCATGGCCAAAATCTGCTGCTCATGGCCAAAATCTGCTGGTTTTGAGTGCTCAGCAGGTCATCACAGGCAGCTGAGGGTGGTTTGGGATTAGCCACATAACGAAGAGTTGCCCTAGCACCCCGCAGGGTTTGGCTCAGAGGTTTTTTCTCTCTGGTGACTTCTGAATGACCCTGCTGAGCCTGCAGCACCCCAGGCTGGCTGCTGCAGCTCYCCTGCACTCACAGCTGGCACCCACGAGCTGAATTTTGGCAATCTCATTCCCTCCCACGCTCCGGACTCACCAACTCCTCACCGCTCCACTCACGGGCCATGGGGTGCGAGGAGATGAGTTTCTCAAGAAGAAGTAATCATTTCCTTTGTCTTTATGGTGGTGCCCATGTGATTTATTAGCAGGGATGGAAAGTTCACAGAGCTCTGCCAAGGAAGCTGTGGCTCTCACCTAACCCTGCTCCCACCCCAARCACAGCTCCCTTCACCCGGTGATTTCCCAGCTACTCAGCCCCAGCTCCTCACAAGAATCACAGAAGGGTTTGGGTTGGAAAGAACCTTACAGATTATCTTGTTCCAACCYCCTGCCATGGGCAGGGGCACTTTCCATYAGACCAAGCTGCTCCAATCCCYRTCCAAYTCMGCCTTGGGCACTTTCCAGCAATGGGAAGTGCTTTGGGATCTTTCCTTCCTCTCTTCCTGCTCCTCAGTACTTGGGAAAGAGCCATGGAGCACCCAGGGGAACCCACCTCCCATCTGGAGATGCAGAACAATCCCTGACACACACATGGGGTGTCTGCCAGATGAGGTTTCTCCRAAGGTTTGTGGTACAGCCAGATTTGGGGGACATCATCCCCATGGCAAAATGGCCATGGCTTCCCAGACTCCAATCCCTTGCTAAGCCTTCCCAAAGAAAGGGCACATCATGGTGATTTTGTACTGCATCTCATTTTTTTACACCTTAAAATGGTGGTCAAAGGATCCAAAGCTCACATGTTGCTGCCAACCTGGATGAGAGAGGTTATACAAGATCTGGAAGCTTTGTTTCCTCAGGAGTCTTTTTTTAAAACCCATTTTTAATTTTGTATTTGCTGGCTTTGATGTATGACTGCATTTCCCAGTGTCAGGCTGTGGCAGCAGGGAAAGGTCTTGCTGTGCTGGAGAACACCACGGGTGATGGCTTCAAACTGACAGGGGGCAGGATTGAATTGAATATTGGGAAGGAATTGTTCCCTGTGAGGGTGGGGAGGCCCTGGCACAGGGTGCCCAGAGAAGCTGTGGCTGCCCCTGGATCCCTGGCAGTGCCCAAGGCCAGGCTGGACAGGGCTGGGAGCAGCCTGGGACAGTGGAAGGTGTCCCTGCTCATGGTGGGGGTGGGATGGAGTGATCTTCAATGTCCCTTCCAACCCAAACTGTCCATTTTGTAATTCTGTGATTCTAATATACTTAAGACAAAGACTGGAAGGAGAAAAGCCTTCCTGGGGCTATGGTGAAGCCTGAGTGGGCAGTGGGGGTTTCCCAGCTGGACATGGCTGGGTCGGTCAGCAGCCTCCAGATCCCTCAGGCAGAGACACTGCATGGTCCTTCTCGTGGAGAAAGGTCTTTCCACAGAAACTCAGCAGCATTCCAGCCAGGAGACACAAACACAGTGTGCCCATGTCCTACACTGACTACACATCCATCCCTGCCTCCGAGGTGGGGAAAACACAGGCAGGAGCCAGTAAAAGAGCATTCACCCTCATCAGTTATTGTAAACGAGGAGTGGAGAGGGGAGAAACTTTCATTCAGTGAGGGATGGGTGGGATGAGTCTGCCAGGGGAGGTGGGGAAGGGCCACACAAGGAGCATCAGCCCCCAGGCAGGTCTGGAAGGAGGCAGGAGGAAGAACAGGTGAGGAGGCAGGAGCCAGCCTGGCTGGGGAGRAYRAGCCCTGCTCCTCACRAGCCACAGCACACAGCCATGTTTCCCCTGCAGCCCAGGCCAGGAGCAGGTCTGTAGCCAGAGCCAGCCCTGCAGAGCAGGGTCCCTGCTCCTCACCCACCTGCAGCTCAGGGTGATCTCTCCCTGCTCTGATCTGGGTGGTGCTGGCACTCCCCAACCCCACAGCATGAGCTGGGCTGGCCATTCACCCCTGCTGCCAGCATGGCTGGGGGCCACAGGGATATCCAGGGCAAACCAGGTGGGCCAGGTGACCCCAGCAGATCCTAAAAAGCCACAGCTCCAGCCCCTGTGAGGTGGTCAGTCCCATGGAACATGGCAAACCTCAGGCTGGTGCCCCACACCACACCCACCCCACAAAACCCACACCAGGCAGTGCAGGGGGCACRGGCACTCATGTCCATGATGCTCTGGTGCCACCCCACCACAGCCAAAGTTGGCCAAATCTCACGTGGCAGCGGTGTACCCTGACCTCCCACTGCTTTGGCCAAGCCCCAGGGGCTCCCACGGGTTTTGTTTGGTTTCCTAAACCCAGTGACACCAGCCAGGGAATGGTGTGAAGCCGTGTGTTTAGGCTGGGTATCAGGGCAAGGTTCTTGTGTCCCCAGARGGTGCTGGCACTGCCCAGGCTCCCCAGGGAATGGTCCCAGCCCCGAGGCTGCCAGAGCTCCAGGAGCGTTTGGACAGCGCTGCCAGGGATGCTCAGGGTGGGGCTGTTGGGGGGTCTGGGCAGGGCTGGGGTTGGGCTGGATGATCCTGGGGGTCCCTCCCATCCCAGGACATTCCATCATTCTGTGATCTTATCTCTGCTCAGCCCATGCTGCTCTGTTAAAGATCTCAGCTGTCAGTAAGAAAAATGTTACATTTCTACTCCAACTGTAGCAATGGGAAGTTTGAAAACACGCTTTAACTCTGAAATAACAAGGCAAACAGGCAGAGCTGAGTTTGAAAACCCCATAATTTTGCAGCCCATATCATGATCAATGTCCTGCTGGGCCCTCAGACCTAACCCAGTGATCATTTATCATCTGCTGCATGGACCAGTGAGGACCCTTGCAGAGGACAATTTGAGCTTCCCTTGACTGCAGGCTGAAAGATGCCTCCCTAATCTGCAAAAAAAAAAAATTTCTCAGAGTGTTTTTCATTGGATTTTTTTTCTATTTGCAGAGAGCAGGGGGAAGTTCCACAATTTCTGAAAGGTCATATTTTCCCCTTTCAGCTACAAAAGCAGCTCCTTCACCTGTATGCACGTGCAAAAATCCAAAAAGTGCTGGTACAAGGTATTACCCACAAAGGCTTGTTAGATTAAAACCTAGATAATAAGTGTCATCATCTGAATCTGAACTACATTTCACTCGATTCACTACATTTTTTGAGTGAATGATGCATAAAGATGTTCTCCAAGATGCCTTTAAAACACCCAAGCGGGGTTCAGTAAAGTCCTAACCCATTTCTATTGTTAATCTTCATTGAGTTTTGTTACACCACTAAAAAAAATGTTAAAAAAAAAAAGCAAGACAGGAAATGAGCCCAACAAACCAGGTCTCAAAATGAGCAAAATTCAACTCAGRCTTGTTGGCAAGGATCCTGTCAAACTGGGTCCCAAACCTGCAGTGCATTGTTGTGGTAGGGTGGTACCTTGTTATTGTTATTTGCCCATCCAGTTTATGAGAAATTGCAACTGAAAACTTGAGGTGCACAAGCCACAGCCCCGAGCTGTTGGACACGGAAAAGCAGACGTGGCAYGGGCTGAAAYGGGGACTCAGGAGGCAAGAACCCAYCAGTTATGAATTAAYTATMAATTATTAATGTGTTTTATCCTCAAAACACCGTTGGAAAGGTCCAAGAGAAGGTCCTGTGCCCCCACTGACCATGGGCCATCCTCTGCCCGCTCTGAGCTACASATAACAGTGTCCCTTGGGATCACTGCTGGTTTCTCCTTTGGACACCAGTTAAAATAAACAGGATTGGGTTCAGGAGGTGGCTTTGTCCTGTGCTCTGTCACCCCCAGAGTGACATCAACCTTCAGAGCTCAGGAGCTCTCCTGCCACACTGACGTTATCAGGAAYCTGTTTGTGTTTTAGCAGAGCTGGGAGATCATTGCAGGGAGTTTTGCACTTCCAGCCTGTCATTTCCCCATCTGGGGCACTGTCCTTTTGGAGCCCACTGCCACCCTGTCACCTCACTGCCTCGGAGGAGCTCCAAGCCTCAATACTTGCATTTCATCTGACATAAAAACAGAGCCAGCACTYGCCTTGCAGGCTCTCCAGAAGGTTCTAAATAACATTAACAGAGGAGAAATAAAGACCATCTTCAGATAAGAGAGGAAGGAGCCCTCCAGCCCAGTGACATTTGAGGATTCAAGACAGCAGCAGCAGAATTGTCATGAAAACTGTCCACTCATGGAACAGATGCTATTGGGCCACTAACAGCAATTGTCAATGAGGAGACACAGATTTGCTTTAAAATTATTTCCATCTTGGCAGGTTTGGCCGCTGCAGCACTGTGGTCATTCTCCTGCCTGCAGCCAGCAGCAGAATGGGAGGGGAGGGGACCAGAGCATCCCAGAATCCCAGGATGGRTCAGGCTGGAAGGGACCACAGTGGGGTCACTRGTGCCASTCCCTGCTCCAGCAGGGCCATCSCAGAGCTCAGGGCACAGCAGWGCCCACACAGCTCTGGAATATCCCCAGGGAGGAGACTGCCCAGSCTCTCTGCACAATCTGGGCAGGGCTGGGCACTGCCTGGGACAGAAGTTCTGCCTCCTGTGCAGGGGGAGCTCCCCGGGCTCGGTCTCTGCTGGTCAGAGCCCTCCCTGCACCCAGGGACACCCAGGGACACCCAGGGACAGCCAGGGACAGCCAGGGACAGCCAGGGACAGCCAGGGACACCCAGGGACAGCCATGGACACCCAGGGACACCCGGGGACAGCCAGGGACAGCCAGGGACACCCAGGGACAGCCATGGACAACCAGGGACATCCAGGGACATCCAGGGACACCAAGGAACAGCCAGGGACATCGAGGGACAGCCAGGGACAGCCAGGGACACCAGGGACAGCCAGAAACACCCAGGGACACCCAGGGACAGCCAGAGACACCGAGGGACACCCAGGGACACCCAGGGACACCAGGGACACCCAGGGCCGAGGGTCCCTCCGGGCTGGGGCTCCTCTGGAGGCGGAGCAGCCCCGGCTCCCTCAGCCTTTCCCGGGCACGGAGCCGCTCCCGGCCCTTCCTCATCCCCACAGCCCCCGCCAGCCCCGCTCCAGGAGCTCCCTGTCCCTGCTGGGCTGAGGGGCCACAGCTGCACACAGCACCCAGATGTGTCTGCAGGGCTGGCACAGGGGCAGGGTCACTCCAGATGTGCCTGCAGGGCTGGACAAGGGGCAGGGTCACTCCAGAAGCACCCACTGGGTGCTGACCGCAGAGGGACACGGACAGCAGCAGAGATGTGACATCTCTTCCTGTGCTGGACATGGATGGACACCTGGGATGCTGTCACACTGGTGGGGTTGTGTCTCACCACCTGGCCAGAGGGACAAGAACTCTCTGGGAACGCAGAGCAGGGACTCAGGGAAGAAAAACTGCCACTGAAACAGTTCAGGTTGACCACGGAGGGAACGGGTGGTTGGCCACCAAACCCTGCTCTGAAAAGCCACTGCCAATGAAAGCATGCTTGATTTTTATCAATAATCTCAAACTAACAACTGAAAACGGAAAGTTTTGCTTTGAAAGCAAAGTTGTCACTGTTTCAGTTCTTGACAAACCACTGAATGTTTGCCAGAGAGGGCTCAGCACAAATGGCTCGGTCAGCACCTCGTGTTCTGGCCGCAGTCTCTGTCCAGGCTGCCCCAGAAGTGGCTGGTGTGGGGCTGGTTCTCCCCACTGAAAGCTGTCCTTGGCCACAGCTTTGGCCAGGAAGCAAAAGGTGATGTCAAAATGTCCCTGTGGTCCTGCTGGGAGCTGAGGTGTCAGGGGAGCCCTTCAGGTGACAGCCTGTGGCTGTGCAAGCAGTGCCCTGGTGTCACAGGTGACACAGCGAGCCTGGGAGAGCAGAGAGCCACAGCCCTCCCTCACTGSACACCTCTGAGCCAGTTTTGGGCATTCTTTCCTCCTGTGAGCCTATTCTTTCCTGAGCTAGTTTTGGGATTTCTCTCCTCCTGTGAGAACCATTCCCCGACGCTGGCTCTCCAGGGATCTCAGCTGTTCACAAACCCCTGCAATTCCTGAGCCCTTGGGCTGCAYGGGACAGCCAAGAGATGCAACGTGAGAGGACCAAAAGCAGTGAGGACACCCACACTGCCCATGTCCCTCTCCTTGGACAGGGATGGTGGAATGGGATGGCTCTGTGGGTGAATCCATGGGTGGAGGATGGAGGCAAGAGCTTGGCAAGAAGGTGATGTGCTCCCACAGTCCCAGAGGAGCCTGGGGAGAGCCCAGGGTGCTGCATTCCCCAGTTGGGCTCAAAGTAGGGGTCCTGCTCCAAGATCTGTGATCATCTGGATGTCACTGGAGAGAGGGATGAGGACAGGACAGGAGAGCAAGGAAGTTCCCTCCATCTCCTTCCCCACTGTAGGAAGGGGAAAAACAGCTCTGTAGGAATGAATGTCAGGAAGGACAGGGTCAGGAGCCACCTCCTCACCTGCAGAGTGAGGCTTTTAAGGAAATCAGCTGGCTGCTGGAATCCTCCTCATCAAACATTGATGAGACACTGAAAATGCCATTATGGATCCCCAGGAAAGGAGGGCAGGATCTCACCAGGAGGAGTTGTTCCGTGTGTGAGCACAGGAGGGGGGATGCAAAGTTCTGAAGGCACTGAGTGCCAACAGCATGGAAAAAAAGCAGGTGTTTATTCCAGAAAACCCAGCTGGGAATTCTCTCACAGCCAGCTGCTGAAGGACAGGGAGGTCACAGAACCTGAACTGCATTTGGGCTGTGTTTCACTGCCCAGATCATCACACATCTGGCAGGGAGGAGCGAGGTGTGGCCAGCACGTGGATCCCACCCAAATCCTGCCAGGAGCAGGCTCGGGGGCTCCCCAGATGACTCTGGGCAGGCACCCCCATGGGAGATGTCACTGCAACCTGCTGGGCTGGGGCTTCCCTCTGCTCTGCCTTCCACTCCAAACCATCCCCTTCCCAAGGCACCACCCGGTCATTGCCACTAATGACCCTTTCCAGAGATCAATCGTGCTGTTTTCATAGAAATTTCAACATCACAGAATTGTCAATGGTCAAACATCACAAAGAATAATGTCTTTCAGGGTTTTGCAGAGTGTTACCCCAAGCAGGTGGAAACAGCTCTGCCAGGAAGGAGGTTACTCTTTCCCGTATCCCAAAATCAGTCTGGGGACAGAGGCAGCCATCAGGGCTGTCACCCAGATGCCTTCATTTGTGACATTCACTGTGTAGCAGCAATAATCATGGAATCCTAGGATGGATTGGGTTGGAACTGAACACAGTTCATCTTGTTCCACCCCTCTGCCATGGGCAGGGACACATTCCACGAGCCCAGGCTGCTCTAACCTGACCTTGGACACCTCCATGGATGAGGCAGCCACAGCTTCTCTGGGCAGCCTGCTCCAAGTGGTTTTAGGATATTTTAAAAGGCAAAGCCAAGGTGAATGCTGGAGAAATGACCCCTCCAGATGTGCTCAGGTGCATCTCTGTGCTGTTCACCCTACACCACACAACAGTATCAGCTTCTGCTCCTGTCTAAACCCCAGCCTGAGCCCAGACTGGCCCAGAGTGGCTGCTGGTGGTGTCCCACTTTCTCCACTCAAAACCTCAGGACAAAATTCTTTCCCAAATASCAGGGAAACCTCCCAGCAGCTCCAAACTGCCTCCCCCAGCCCTGCAGCCCAGTGTGGAGTCAGACACTCCTGCACACAGCCCTTGTGCACAGCACAGAAACAAATTCATCCCTGTCCTGACCTTTACCCAAAGCAGATCCTTGCTCACTGACAAACTGCAGTGAATTTGTTTTACATGACCATAAACCAGGCAATAAATGTCTCCACCACCTTCTCCAATGTACTTCCAGAGAGCCACAGGAAGTTTTTCTCATTGTTTTTCTCCAGCTGTAAGCTCAGCTTTTCTTACCAAACTCAGCCCTTCTTATCAAACTCAGCCTTTCTTACCAAACTCAGCCTTTCTTATCAAACTCAGCTTTTCTTACCAAACTCAGCCTTTCTTACCAAACTCAGCCCATCTTACCAAACTCAGCTTTTCTTACCCCATTCAGAGTGCTCATGTGAAAGGTGAGGGATACTCCCAGACTTAAAACAATTTTGAACTTCAAAGCCYAAATCCTGGCTGAGCTGGAGCCACTAACCAAATATCTCTTTCCCACTATGAGTAAGGCTGAATCACCCCTCTGGCCCATTTTTTYCCCCTTTGCAAGCCCACCAAGAAACACAAATGATGCAGAAGGACCCTGTGCAGAGACCCCTGATTCTCCTGGTGCAAGAGAGACCCTCACCTCTCCTCTGAGCACCTGCTCCTTGGCTGTGGGGACGGGATGAATTTATGTCACAGAGAAATGCTTTCTGTCCCCTCTTTGCCTGTGTTCTACAGACACCACTCATCTGAACACCTCCAAAAGTAAAAAATAATAATAATAATAAAAAAAAAAGTCACATCCCCCATGGGAAAATCCCATCTTGGATAAAGAAAATGAAACCTCATTCACACAAGTGGGGCAGTTTTGGACTTCACTGATGTTGTGTAACATGAGTGACACAAATGCCCATATAAAAAAYCAAGACACATTGATGCTAACTCAGTTTTATTTTTCCTTTCTCATTTGTCAAGACCCCAGCAGCAAGCCAGACTTGCATAAAACATTCAGACTCCACACAGAGCCACAGTCCTACATGAATACACCGCAAAAACTTCTGCATGGTCCAGTTTGGAAGAGACCTGGAGCAGCAGGAGAATGGCTTAAAACCCATCACCTAMAGGAAGGCCAGAAACCAGGCAGCCCATCAGTTTTCTGTGTTTKCTGCCTGACTGTATTTTTCTCTTTTATCATGTTAGTCAGGTGCCAAACAAATAAAATCAATTCTGAACTTATAAAAAGCAATTGGAAATGTCTAGTCTTTTACAGTGAAATCTCGACTGAAGCAGCCCACAGCACTTGGASAAAAATCAATCATCATTTCCATCCTGCTACGTGTGCTATTAAAATTAAGAATTGATGTTCGGCTGCAAAGGAAAATTATTTCAAGAGAACCACCTTAGCAACAGTTTTCAGTGTTCATAAACCTCCTGTTTACGGTTCTTCTCATAGCAGACGAACTCCTACATGCCACCATGAATTATAAATATTAACGAGACATCCCGATTTACATAGAGTTTCCATCTTAATGGGCATCAAAACTGCAAGCAGGGCAAYAGCACCACTTACGGTAATAGCAAGCAGTAAACATGTCCTCAGCCTAGAGAGGTCATAAACCACAGCTAAACACAGTTAAACACCCCTGTAACTGCAGCCTGTCCCCTACCCAAACCCAAGTTCAGGTGATTTTGCCAGTAGCCTTCTCATAAAGACAGAAAGCCTGACAAGCTGGAGTGGGGCAGCTGAAGAGGCACTTAACTCTGGTACAGCCTAAATATTTCAGCAACGTGGTCTGTCCATTTGGCAGCGCCACTCCCTGCATCTTCTTGCATTTCTTGCAGCCCAGCCCATGTAATTTGTATGAAATTATGTGCACACCATGTTAATATCCTCCAGCCACAGCCACAGTGAAAACTGTCCCTCTCTTCAATTAATCTCCATCCCACCAGCTCCATTTCCTAATGTAAATAGTGATTTCCACAGGTGATTTCCACAGCACCAGCTGGAAGCTGCTGTTTCTCCAAGGCTCAGGCACTGTGCAGGGCCAGCAGTTTGGGATGTCTGACACCCTGAGCATGGTGCTCTCCCCTCCAGCAAGGAGCTGCTCCCACCTCCCATGTCTTCCCATGGACTTTTCTCAGCTCCTGTGTGATGGGGCTTGTGGTGGCCACAAGAGTCATCTCGCTCCAGGGGGGTTTGTAACCAACCTGTGGCACACAGGAGGGAGGACAGAGTCCTGTCTGTCCCCCAAATCCACCCGCAGGGTGCTTGGCTGCCTGAAGAAGGGGTAAGGAGGTGATGAGAACTGCACCAAACCCAGTTTTTTTTAAGTTTTTCCCAACCAGTTTCGATCCAGCTGCCTCTCCCAGCTGCTGGTTTCCTGCCCACCAATCTCTGGATTCAGTGCCCTCTGTTCATCCCTTCTTTTGTCTTTAATTAGTGCAATTAGCACATTCGATGGTGCCTCCCTGCACCCACCTCCTCGGCAGAGCATCCCCACCTTCCCAAAACTCCCTCCCATGCCAGGAGGGGCACACTGCATGGCTCTGCCTCTGTCTTATCTGCTTTTCTTCCTTCTGTTTCAAAAAAAAAAAAAATGCAGTCAGCTTTCAGAACTGAATAACTGACTTTGATAGGAAATTACTGATCCACTATACAGCAAATGGCAGTGCTCTAGAACACTGTTAAATTAAAGTCTGGAAAATTAACTTTAATAAAAAGCATTCCAGTAATGCACTGTGACAGCTTTTAGTGAAATCAGCTCCAACAGTTTGATCCTCCCAGGAACGGGGCGAGATACTCCAGCAGCCTTGAGCCATGGGAGCAACAAGCAGACAGTTCTATGATAAATGGCCCCAGAAACCCAAATTACAGCTGCAGCCCATGAACAGTATGTTGAAATCACTCCGAGTTTTTTTGTCTTGGCCACCAAGCTGGTACCTGAGTGTGCACTGACACCTAGTGGGATGACCTCAGGCTGGGAGCTGAGGGGTAAACTGGGGCTGTTTTATTTAAAAACATAAACAGCCAGCCCTCCCTGATGCTAAACCCCCTTGTCCACGGGGGCGTGGTTGGAACGAAATGACCTTTAGGGTCTTTCCCAAAGCAAACCACAGCTGCTATGAGATGACCAAGTGCTATCTGTGCCCCTTCCTCTCCTGCAAGCAAAGTGATTTAGTTTTGATTTCTAAACGCTGCACCTCTGCCACCCAAAGGATTAATTCATCACTTCTCTTGTTTCTGCTCTCCCTGCCTGGCTCAATCCCCTCCTCATCTGTGGGCAAAGGTGGGAAGAACAGGAGGGATTTAGTGTSGATCAATCCAAGTCTAAAGATGCAGATGTAGGGAGAGCTCAGGCCATTGCTCTGTTGTTAAAATTCACCATGCCAGTTAAACTGCAGGGTACTAGAATCAGTGTAACCACACTGAGAGGTCAGGCTCGGGAACCTTTCCTGGTGTGAGCCACAGCACTAATAACAGAATTTTATAAATTCTGTAATACAGAACCTTAAAGCTCATCCCATCCACCCCTGCCATGGCAGGGACACCTTCCACTGTCCCAGGCTGCTCCAAGCCCCGTCCAGCCTGGCCTTGGGCACTTCCAGGTGCCACAGCTTCTCTGGGATGTTGTGGATAGCCCCAGGGGACTCAGTTCTCTCACAGGGAACCAGGCGGYTTTGAGCCCCGGTGTCGTGGATCCAGCCCTGCTCTGACAGGCGAACACTCCAAATCTGAAGCCCAGTTCCAGTGCGGGAGGGTGGCACCACTGCAGTCCTCCATGCACCGATTCGGGCACTGCTGTCCAGAGCAGGTCCTGCTGCACCACACAAACCTCACCCTATGCTGGGTCTGAATTAGAGGCAGAAACAACATGAGGAGAGCTTGTCAGGAGAATGCTTACAGGTCAGCAATGTCCCACCCGCTTCGGGTGTGAATAACCCGGCCATTTCCAGCCCCAGTTCCCACAGGAACCGCACAGGAGCGGCGCCAGGCACCACCCCCTCGCCCCACATGGGACAAGCACCTTCGCGGTTCTTGAAACACCTCWTTCCTATGGGAGCGCCACAACACTTGTCATCTTTATTCTAGGCTTTGACAGCAGCACCCCCAGCACTGCCCACTCCTCCGGTGTCCTCCCACCCGCCCGGGAGGCTCTGCCCTGCCCTAGAGACGGCGGGTTACAGCCTCCGAGGAGGTACCGCAGGAACCTCCCGCTTCTCTGCGGGCAATCCCGGTGATAATTCCCGCAGGCAGAGCCTCACAGCCCCTCCGAGGCGGCAGCAAGACCCTAAAACCCCCCCAAAGCATCCCCGCTCCTGGCGCGCATCCCGCACCGCCCCGGATACGGCCCCGCTTCCGCCAGCGCGTGCGCCGAGCGCTCGCCTCTCCCATTGGCTGGTGGGAGGGGCGGGGCCGCGGTGGTGGATGTCTCTCCCATTGGATAGAGGGCGCCGCGGGGCTGAGGAGAAGGCCGCTTCTATTGGCTGGTGGGCACGGTGGGGCGGGGCTGTGACGGTGAAGGCCGCTTTCATTGGCTGGTGGGCACGGCGGGGCGGGGCTGTGGCGGCAGAGGGAGCTCCCATTGGCTGGTAGGACCGGCGGGGCGGGGCCAGAGGCGGGGCGGCTCCGGTGGGCGCTCTGGGACGGGGGACAGGGCGGGAGCGGGGAGCGCGTCCCGGTGAGGGGTTCCGTGAGGGGACCCTGTGAGGGGACCCGGCCATGCGGGGCCCCGTCGCGGCCATGCTGCGCATCCTCGGCCCGCTGCTGTGCCTCTGGGCGCTGCGGCTCCCGGCGGGCACCGGCGCGGCCGGCCGCGGGCTGGACGTGGCTTCCTACCGGTGAGTACGGAGCGGGCGGTGCGGGGCCCGTCCGGGCCGGGGCTGAGCGCGCCSTGCTTGTGCCGCAGGGAGCGGGTGCGCGCCATGTTCTACCACGCCTACGAGCACTACCTGGAGAGCGCCTTCCCCTACGATGAGCTGCGGCCGCTGACGTGCGATGGACAGGACACCTGGGGCAGGTAAGGGTTGTGATGGGATGGAGATGGGGATGGGCCCCACTCCGCCCGGTCTCACCTCCCTTCCCTCCTCCGCAGCTTCTCCCTGACCCTGATCGACGCCCTGGACACCCTGTTGGTGAGTAGGAGCCAGCCCTGTGTGCTTGCAGCCCCTGTCAGACACCTGTACACCTGGATTTTACACGATGGTGCCAAAAGTCAGTTATTCATTGACCCAGGAGCTTTGCATTTCCCTTTCCATCACCTCTGGGAGGCAGTTGACAGCTCCCCTTTCCTGGCATCCTCTGAAAAAAAGACATAACCTATGCGAAGAAAGCATTTTGAAACAAGATGAAACTGTCAGTCAGTGTTTTAGTACTATCTGTGATTGTGATTTCCCAAAATAGTAAAACCAAATTCAAATTAGCATCAAACATGAAACTGCTCTTTRTTTTCCCATGAACTCTAAGCCTGGCTCCCTGTTGTCCTGCTCCCATGCAGATCTTGGGAAATGTTTCTGAGTTCCAGCGAGTTGTCAGCGTGCTGCAGGAGGGGGTGGACTTCGATATTGATGTCAACGCATCTGTCTTTGAAACAAACATTCGAGGTGAGTTGGGTTTTTCTGTGAGGTTTGTGTTGGGTTTCCTTCCTGAACAAGTCTCAGAACTGTAGAACTGTGGGGTGCTGGTCAGAGGGAATTTGGGATGCAAAGCAACAGGGCAAGTAAACAGAGAGGAAAATCCCAAACAAACGTCACTTCCTTTCAGTTTTTGCACATCCCTTTTTGCTTCCTGCCTCAACACAAGCAGAAGTAGACGTGGCACTTTCAGTATTCTGGTGCAAGGTTTTCAGCTTTGGAATAAATGCGTTTCCCACTGAAGCAGTAGAGATTGTATCCTGTTTTCTTTCACATACTGTTTTGAAATAGAGATTATTATTTTTAGGATTAATCTTTTTTTTTCTTGAAAATCACAAAGGCCTTTGGAGTCTTGTACCTGGTTGAATGCCTGACGGCTTCAGTGCCCTCCAAATAAAAAGCACTGTCAGGGCACAAAACTGTTAATTATGCTTTTCTTGTTTGTCCTATCAAATATTGTTGTGCCAATTTTTGCAGCAGCGTCATTTCTCTGTGKTTGTTATGTGACCATAGACAAACCTGTGAAATAACTAATATTAGCTAATATATTTATGTTAGCTAAATACGGCTCATAACTCACAACCTCTGTTAGTCACATGAAAATTTTTGACTCTTCCTAGTCATAAGAAATATATMATGGAATCTGAGAGTGTTTTGGGTGGGAAAGGACCTTAAAGATCATCCATTCCATGCCCCTGCCATGGGCAGGGACACCTTCCACTGTCCCAGGCTGCTCCCAGCCCCGTCCAGCCTGGCCTTGGACACTGCCAGGGATCCAGGGGCAGCCACAGCTTCTCTGGGCACCCTGTGCCAGGGCCTCACTACCCTCACTGGGGACAATTCCTACCCAATGTCCCATCTAGCCCTGCCCTCTGGCACTTTGAACCCATCACTCCTTGTCCTGTCACTTCAACACATTTCTGCTGCCCTGCAGACAACCAGGAAGAAACCAATCTCTCTTCTTTTGTGCCATTTGAATTATGCTTGTAAGGATGAGCCATCTCATCCCCAAACTGTGCCTTTTCTTTGCCCCAAACTGTGCCTCTGATGAAGAYGGGTATAACTGGTGTGAGATGTCATTCCTCCCCACGTGTTGTAATGGATTCTGACGTGTCCTTGCAGTGGTGGGGGGGCTTCTCTCTGCTCACCTGCTCTCCAGGAAGGCTGGAGTTGAAGTCGAAGCGGGCTGGCCCTGCTCGGGGCCTCTCCTGAGGATGGCTGAGGAAGCAGCTCGCAAACTGCTGCCAGGTGAGCTCCTGTCTGCTCCGTGTCACTGTGCTGGGGGCCACCTGGTGGCTGCTGGATGTGACGGGAGCTGCACTGCTTGATGTGCCAGCTCCTGARCCAACCCTGTGTTCCCTGAGCTCTGTGCAAGTTCAGTTTGCAGGGAAAGTGTGGTTGTACAGGTGCATGCCAAGTGCTGCCTGTGCAGTGTATTTGTTGCTTGGTGAGGGAAAATATATTTAATATAAATAATAAATAAAGGCTGTGAGCCAGCAGCTTGTAAAGACAAGCAGGTGCTGCCTTATCTGCTCTTTGTGGGCTGCAGCTGGGCTGGCTGCCCTCGTGGCATGGCACTGTTCCCTTGTGTGCACCCAAGGAGGGATCACGGCCTCAGTGGTGCCCTTTGCTGTCCAGTGTGTTTAGTGAGTGCCCTGTCTGTGCTGTCATAAACAGTGACAATGYAGTCTGCTGCTCTGGCAAGCTGGAACAGAATCCCAGGACCTTCCCAGGACTGTGTGTGCCATGGGATACCCACTCTGCCCCTCCCAGGATCACATTCCACTTCTCATTTTATTCTTTGCACTGACTGCAGTTACTCCAGACCCAGTTCTGTCCGTGTGCAGTGCGATGTGAGGCACATGTTTGCTTGAGATCTGTTAAACACAACTCTGAGCACTTCTGTGATYCAAAAATTCTGTGTTTCAGCTTTCCAGACCCCAACTGGGATGCCCTATGGCACAGTGAACCTGCTGCAYGGGGTAAACCCTGGGGAGACCCCAGTCACCTGTACTGCTGGAATTGGCACATTTATAGTGGAGTTTGCCACCCTGAGCCACCTTACTGGTGACCCRGTGTTCGAGGACGTTGCCAGGAAGGCTTTGAAGGCACTGTGGAAAAATCGTTCAGATATTGGACTGGTGAGTGAGGAATAGTCTTGGAATGTGCTGGGCTGCTTTTTGGGTAGTTTCATGGATGCAATTTCAGGCACAAAAAAGCGTCAACAGAGAGGAGACAGAATTAGATAAATAACCCCAGTGCTCATAACTGAGCTGAAGCCTCGTGTTTGACATTGTTTCTGAACACCTGCAGCATCCATCTCTGYTTTCCTGCAGCAGCCCAACATTGTCCCATTGTTCTGGCCCACACCAGATGTGGCTGGCAGACAAATGCCTCCTGCTGGGTGCTGCAGCTTTTGTGCCAGCAGCTGGAGCAGATTAAATGAAAGGTCTGTCTGATGGCTGGTGGGACAAAGGCCTAGGGAAGAGAACAAGAGCATGCCAAGTGCTCTGAGATATTACCAGCCTGTACAGCTCTGGGCTTTCAGGAATATCTGGGAGTGTTATCTCCATCTTCGCTGTCTCCTGGACCTTTCTACTGCTGCTTTTTTTAGCCTCTTCAAACTCCTGGTGTTGCATATGTGAAGTGAAACAGATTTATTCATACCCTGTGTTTATTGCCACAAGTTATTCACAGGCTGTATGAAGATATGTTTCCCTTTCTTTTCTCTGGGATTTGCTTTTTTTTGGTTTATAACTCAAATCCTCAATCAGTACTGGATGTTTTTCATGTTTGCTAAGAAAGACATGATTGCATATTTTACTCTCCATCAGCTGGGTTTGTTCATAGGCTCAAGAGTGCCAGCATCTATTTAAATATTAACATGACACCTCTTGTACCTTGGACATTCTTGGTCTCCATCTCTGTATCTGCATCTGTCCATGTTTCTGTACTCTTGAAAGATCAGAATTAGGACAAGACACTTCATGTTGAAATTGTGCATTTTTGCAGTAGCATTRGAGTGTGTGGGTTTGGCCAGTGAAGTGTTGATATTGGAAGCATAAAATGTTTATTATACATATAAAATACATTAGCAGCACAAAAATTGTTTTTTCTACAGTTTATATAAAAGCATAAAAGTTGTGTTTTCTACAGTTTTTGTTTCTCTGGTGCTGATAAATGTGTCCTGTAATGGAGAAAATGCTGGTTGGAATGGACATTGAATGCCTATGAAACTGATGGTCTGAATAAAGGACCAGGATTTCTTGTGCTACTTTAACTCCTCTCTCCTTCTCTTTCACTCCTTCCAGGTGGGGAACCACATTGATGTGATAACTGCCAAGTGGGTGGCCCAGGATGCTGGGATTGGGGCAGGGGTGGACTCCTACTTTGAATACCTGGTGAAAGGAGCCATCCTCCTGCAGGACAAGGAGCTGATGTCCATGTTTTTAGGTGAGTGGTTTGTTTTCTTCATGAAGGGGCCCAGTAATGCCTCCTTGGCTGCCCCTGTAAAAAGCTGTGACAAGAGGAGATGAAGGATCTAATGGGGCACATCCAAGATGGTTTCTGAAGCCTTTGGTGTAACACTTTTGAACAGTCTGTGATAACAGATTTACCAAAGTGAGCGCCCTGAGAAGTCATTTAATATGGCTGAAGTGAGAAAGCGACTTCTCTTATACTTAAAAATAAGATTTTTATGTTGTTGGCTTATCTACCATCTGTTTCTTTACAGAATATAACAAAGCTATCAAAAATTACACTAAGTTTGATGACTGGTACCTGTGGGTCCAGATGTACAAAGGAACAGTGTCCATGCCTGTGTTCCAGTCCCTGGAGGCCTATTGGCCAGGCCTGCAGGTAAGAGCTGTCATACCAGCAGCATCTGGTGGCTCTGTTCATCTATCAGGGCTTTGTCTTCAATAAAAAGTTACAAATATAACCCTCATCTGTGCAGGTTTGAAAGTTTGATATCTGGTGAAATCTACAGTAGCCTGAGCCTATAAAAGATGATGATGAAGAAAATGTTGATCTTTATCTACAGTCTATAAAAAAAGTCTGCCATTCAGCACCATGGGAGAGCAGGTTTTTTTGTGGCAAATTCCACTGACAGTGGTCCCATAATCCAGAAGGGAGTGTAAGGAAAGAGTCTCACACCTCTTTTTCTATCCCCTCACAAATGTTTTGTTTGAATGAATTTTTTCACATGGAGAGCGTTGCTTTCTCATCAGTCTTCATGTTTGGACTGAGACTTTGTTTTCCACACTAAGAGACTGGATGCTGTGATTGATTAAACATTTGACTGAAGAAACACAGCCTTCTTTGAAAAAAAATCAGAGACTTCATAATATTTCAGGTGTAGGAATGTGATCCAGTAGAAAAGTAGCATTTTCAGTCTTAGCTGTTCTTAAGCATCATGTCCCAGTATCAGTTACACCATTCAGAGCTGATGAAATACCCATTTCTGTCACTGGCTATTTCTTTGCCTTTAGGAGTGTTATTGCATCAATTCCTTCCTTCACACCCACATGTCTTTGCTAATTGTTTCCTGTCTCTCAGAGCCTCATTGGGGATGTAGATAATGCCATGCGGACCTTCCTCAACTATTACACGGTCTGGAAGCAGTTTGGGGGCCTGCCCGAGTTCTACAACATTCCCCAGGGATACACGGTGGACAAAAGAGAAGGATATCCACTCAGGCCTGGTAAACACAACTGAAATTAAAAGGGTTGTGCACTCCTACTTTAGCTCTGGTGGGGAGATCAAATTAGAGCAACACCTGCCCTCCACAGTTCTCTCCCCAGTTTTGTTGTGACTCAGTTCCTGCATGGATTTTGGCAGGGATTTTCAGAGTCAAAGCTGCACATTCCATTTTCCCSCACTCACAAAGACAGGAAGGAAACAGGAAGCAAACCTCAGTGTTGCTACAGGAAGGTGGCCTATTAATGAATTTTGCTCAGTGGGATTTGACATGTTTAAGTGTTAGATTGTCTGGCATGGGGTGTTTCAGTCCCGTGAAATGTTAAAGGGACTGCTCATGTCCTTTAAATTTAGGAAGTGAAAGTGAGTATGAATAGACTGCTCCAGTTCTGCTGAGTTCCAGAAATAAACTCATTCTAGTTGCACTAGTAAAGCTCAACATCCAGGAGGGATTCACTATTGTCTGTGATACTATAATGAAAACATACTTTTTTCTAGTTTTTACGACTGACCAAAAAAAACTCAATCTGATTATTGGGTCCATAAAACTTTGTAAATATAAGAATAATTAATTTCCTTCTGGTCTGAGTGTTCAGATGACATCCACACTGGACAAATCTACAAAATACTCATCAGCATTAACTATTATAGGTATTACACTGTTTCTTTAGTAASTAAACACAGCACGGTGCTTATGTTATCTTCATAGAGTATTTCCACTGTATTATTTAAAAACTGTATTTTGAGGGTTGAATTTCTTGCTTGTAATCCTTTCCAGAAGCGCTTTTTTTAACTTTGACAACTGAGTATTAATCTTTTTGTCTCTTGCTCCCCTCCTACTGAATGTGGGAGGCAGCATTAGTCACTTTTACCTGAGAGGCTGCTTAGAGGGAAAAACAAAACTGTGCTTGGAGCCTGAGGAAATACAAGGCAAGCCAGGCTGTTCACCTGATCATCCTGAAGTATTTTTAAATTAACTCAAGGAATATCTCATCTTCCCTGTGTGTATGGTGTGGTAATCTTTGTGCTGGCAAATGTTTGGGTGTTTTGCAGAGCTGATTGAGAGCGCRATGTATCTGTACCGTGCCACCAGAGACCCCACGCTCCTGGAGCTGGGGAGAGACGCCGTGGAATCCATAGAGAAAATCAGCAAGGTGGACTGTGGGTTTGCAACTGTGAGTGCTAAATCATCTGCCATGTCAGCTGCTAAAAATCAGCTTTCAGAAGGTGTTCTCCTGAGTGATGTTTTTGTTACTGAGTCAGGTGATCGCTTCAGGCAAAACATGACATTTTGCCAACAAGCCCCTTCTATTTCTTGGTGAAGCTGCTCTGTTAACTGCTGGTCATGTTTCTGGTCATAGCTTCCCTCACAGTGGGTCAAATTATGCCATGGGCTGTTGCACAGTGTCCAAAACCTGGGAAAGCACCACAAGTTTCTCGTGCTTCTCTAGTAGTCATTTGAGTTGAGCAGGAAGGCTCCTCCTGCCAAGTGTGTGATTCTGTTTTCCCGCTATGTCTTGAAAATGTGATCAAAAACATGATCAGTGCAGTGAGCAATTTGTCAAAAGTCATTTAATAGAGGATTCCAAACATTCAATCAAGCTCTATTTTATAAAAAACTCTTTATAAATATTGGGAATARGTAAGTAAAAGCCTGATGATTTTTTTTTCTTTAGTGGGGGAAATGATGGGAAGCTCCTCTTCTTGCCCAGACTGAACTGAGGACAAGTTTAGATGTTAGGAAGAAATTCTTCCCTATGTGGGTGGTGAGGCCCTGGTACAGGGTGCCCAGAGAAGCTGTGGCTGCCCCTGGACCCCTGGGAGTGTCCAAGGCCATGTTAGGTGGGGTTTGGAGCAGCCTGGGATAGTGGAAGGTGTCCCTGCCCAGGGTATGGAATGAGATGGGCTTTAAGGTCTCTTCCTACCCAAATCATTCTGGGATAAGATCCAGGCTAAGTTGGTGTCAATACTGTGCTGTTTAACTGAAATAAATTCCAAATTGGTTTTATTTCTGCCCCTAAGGTCATAACTCATTGGATGATGTAACAGTAACCCACTGTATTTCTTCTCCTGTAGATCAAAGACTTGAGGGACCACAGGCTGGATAATCGCATGGAATCCTTCTTTTTGGCTGAAACAGTCAAATACTTGTACCTGCTGTTTGACCCAGACAACTTCATCCACAATGATGGCTCAGACTTTGATGTGGTGGTCACACCTTATGGGGAATGTGTGTTGAATGCTGGAGGGTACATCTTCAACACCGAGGCTCATCCCATCGACCCTGCTGCCCTGCACTGCTGTAGGAAGCGCAAGGAGGAGCAGTGGGAGGTGGAAGACTTGATGAGGGAATTCTACTCACGGAAAAAAACAAAGAAATTCACTTTAAAAAGAGCTTCTGACCACGCTGAAGGGGAACATGCAAAAGACCCCAAAGATGCCTCTTCAGAGAAAGCTGGAGAGAAKAGAAACTCTAAGAAAAGCTCACACTCCCTCCTGAGTTGCCCCAGTCARTCTTTTAACTCCAAGCTTGCAGTACTGGGACAGGTCTTCCTAGATAACACCTGATACTGTTTGCATCATCAGTTTAAATTATTTAACTTGTTTCAGGTTCTGGGAATATATTTTTATATTTTCATAATGGAAACAGTGGTACCTCACAATGTGAATTGTATTATGAAGTGAAACAACTTCTCATTAAATTCTGCTACTGCTCCTTCATAAGCCTTGGCTCAGGTACCAGCTGTTGATGCTGCTGAGCTGCTGATCTCAAAGTACTTGGCTGTGTGAATACCAAAAAGAGAAAGAAAGGTCTACGTGTTAAATGCACCCTTTTTATTGCATTTTGTGAGTTTTACAGGCTTACAGAGAGTCCCCAGCTTACTTTGCTCTGTAAAAATGAGCCTGAGTGGTTCCCCGTCATAAGGGGACAAGCAGGAATTAACTGTAGCTTTACTACAACTCTGTGCTCCTTCTTTTATCTTTGGCCACTTTATAAACAKGTGCTTCATGTTGAAAAATTGCTGGCCACTGGAGTAAACCTGTTTRTTTTGAGGTGGAGGCTCAGATTTGTAGCTCTGGTAGGTGTGTTGGGCACAGGGGGAGCAGAGCACTTAGAACATGAGAAAATGCTCGGTCCTCCTATTTCAGATCAGTGTGGGTCGGTACCTCATGCCTGAAAACCACCACTTTAGTAAATGTCCAGCCAATACTGAGGTGTAGGGTGTACTAGGAAATGTTTGATTGACTCTGCAGTGTTGCTTGCTTGCTTTCTAAAGAATCTAAGATGCTTATCTTGAAATTTCCTTCTTTTTAACTTCCCTTTGGCCATTTATTTCACTGTACCTGAGTCACTGCAGCCACCCCTGGGGTGCCCAGCTGCACTGAACATGAGCTGTGCACAAGGCTTGRAAGAGAGCTCTGTCCAGGCTGAAATTGCAGCTCTGCCTTGGTGCAGGAGGCAGCTGAACAGATGTTCATGAACCTCTCAGTGTTCAGCTGACTTGGCAAATCTAAACCTTTAAATRCATTATTAGTGTCTTTGCAACAGATGTGTGCAGTGACCAGAAAGGGTGGACCAAGATATTTTCTTTTTAAAGGGGACACCAAAATTGGAGGCTTGCTGGAAAGTGAGCAGTCTGGAGCAAGCTGCACCCAGCTTACAGTCATTTGAGTGGGCTGGAGGTACAGGATAAATAAATCCCTGTGGACAAGGAAATACTTAAATACAACTGGACCAGTGCCCAGTCTGTGCTGGTGTGTGGTTGCCTTGAGAAAGTAATTTTTTTGTTGTTTTGACCTCTACTAGTGCTGTAAAGTTAAATAAAATCTGTGTTTTGCCCTTCAGGGTAGAAATCCTCTTGCAGTTGTGAATGAACTATGGTTAAGAGAGACAGGCATATTGGAAGGATTGGCAACCTACTGAGGTTTTAGTTCTGTCCTTTCCCATGGCAGGGGGACAGCTGCTGACCAGGAATTCTGCATTGATACAGCACTTGCAGCTGTACTGAGAGGTGCTCTGAGCTCAGTGCTGAGAGTTCTTTTAGGAGAACCCTAAACCAGGCAGTGTTGGACAATGGAGTTCATTAGTGGCTCCTTGTTGTCACCACAGGTTATCTTTATTGTCCAGCTATTCACATCTCACACGATATTCATTGTTTAACCTGCAGAAAACAAACCCCAGACCTCCAAMAGCTTTGCCCAGTGCTGGGTCAGGTCTGGAATCGCTCTCTGCATTGTCCCACCTGTGAGGTAAAAGAAACAATAAAGGACATAACAGGGCAGGGGCAGAACCTCAACTCAGGTAGATCCCTCCTGACCAGGGCATTTTGGTACCCTCATACAAAAACCTCCCGTGGCAGAACCAAGGGGCCATGGCCTTGGGAGATGAGGTTTCTTAGCACAGTTGGAGCTGAGAGCTCATTTGTCCGTGGCTACTGTGAATAATTAGATGGGTCTYAATTAAAGATTCACAGACTCTTCTGAAAGTGATCCACAAGGATGATCGAGTCCAAYTCTAAGCCAATGGCCCACACAGGGATTGAATCCAYAACTTCRGTGTTATGAGCACCATGCTCTGAYCAACAGAGCTCATCTYASATCAGTGCTGTGGGGTGGGTGACTCAGAACAACACAGGACAGCCTCAACTCTGCCTTGTCCCAGTGTTGTTCCATCTTACCAAGCCTTTATTTTAACAAAAACAAACCGTGATAGGAGTTCTCGGTGAGCCTCTCTTTAAACGGTGAACTGTGTGGCTGGGCCTTGCTGAGGGAGATGAAGGCATCCCGATGGCAATAAAGGTATCCCGATGGCAATGAAGCGGGGCCCAGGGGAGGAAGAAGCGCGGGGAGCAGCAGTGCCGAGCACCCGCCGTGTCCACCCCTCGGTCCCTCAGCCCGCCCTCCCAGCGGCGCTGTCCCTTCCGGCCGCCATGTTGGCCTGGCGCGGTTTCGCCGCGGCTGCGCACAGGGCGGAGCGGGCTGAGGGGAGGGTTCGCTGTTTGTGTCCCCAGCGCGGAGGCCATGGCGGCCGTGGCGGGGGGCGGCACCGGGCCCGGCAGCGGCACCGGCAGCGGCACCGGCGGGGCCCGCGCCGCGACCACCAACATTCTGGCGCAGCTGCGGCACGGGCAGCTCAGCGGGCGCGGGCTGACCCGCGGGGCGCAGGTAACGCGCTGCGGGCCGCCCGTGGCAGCCGGGCCGGCCTGGGGGAGGGGGGTGCGGGAGGATCGGGGAGGGCCCGGGGCGCCCGTGGGGTTTGGGGCCAGGGGGGCAGCGCATCCCGCCCGGGCTTCTCGCGGAGCTGCGCGGCCGGGGAGAGCCCCGCTGGCCTAGCGGGGCCTGCTTGGGGAGAACGGCCGCTCCCAGCCCGGGCTCGGCGCTCCGGAGCTCCCCGGAGGTGCTCGGGCTGTGCCCCGGTGGTGGAGGGGCGGCATGGCGCGGGGCGGCACAAGGATGTCCCGGTGCCCTCGTGCTCCGTGTGCCKCCTCCCCGGCCGCAGTTGGGCTGGAGGAGCAGCAAGGAGCAGCACAGGCGTTTGCCGAGCCCTTCTCCGCCTCTTCGSTCGGTGTGGCCTTCCCTGCAAAGAAAGGAAGCTCTGCCTGGGACTGTAACAATGCAGCATCGAAATTTAAACRTATTTCCTGGACAAAGGCAGCCTCGTGGTGTTAGGGTTTAGGAGACATTTTAGCTCTGTAACGCAGGTAGTTTTATGAGGAACTGGTCCGGGTCCGTTTCTTATTTGTCATCTTTCCCAGCTGMTGATGCTGGGAAATCCCAAGGACTGAAAGCAGCTCCTTAACCCGGGCCTGTGCCTGTGGTGTGCTGATGTTWGCTTTTTTTGGGAAGCTGCCCCCGGATATGGACTATTAATTTCTTTTTATGGAGAATAATTGGCATTTATCTTGCAGATTAAATGCAGAATTGTGCAAAAACTTGGAAAATGAAACGTGATAAAGAATTTGCATTCAGGTGGTGATTTATTGAACTGAAATATCTTAAGAAAGGTCAGATGGAATAAAAAACGACATTTCTTGAGTTTATTAGTGCAGACACCAGCATTTTCCTTGATTAACAAGGATTCTGAGCAATTACTAAGASAAGATTGGTTCATCTTGAATGACTGTACCTGGTTCTGTAGCAGAGAGGTAAAAGAGCAGGTGATCTTTTTTATAGCTCTTTTGTCCTTATTTTGCTGCTTCCTCAGATAATAGTTTGGTTAATCCTTAAGAAGAGCCAGTAATTTGCATGAACATAATCCTTTATTGACTCTTTGTAAGGAAGTTACTTCCTTGGGATTGTTTTAGAAGTGTATTTCCTGTGGCACATGGACAAACTTGGTCTCACTGCTTTACCTGTCCACCTCTGCACTCTTTTCTTTCATACACTTTCTTTCTCAGTGACTGCAATTTCAATCAGGGAAACCTGCACCAACCTTTTTCACCTGTGTTATCTAGAATGGTGCTTCCACCTCTGGGCTTTGGTTTGCTTGAAAAATTCAGTAGTACTGTTTTGATTTTGGGCTTTTAAGCTTTTGCAATAATCAAGGAAACTTTGCTGGTTGCATCRTCTTTATAATGCCCAAGATTGTGGTGGAGTTTTTGTTGCTGGGGTTTTGTTTTGTTTTGCTTGAAAAATTSTGACATTCCTGTGTTGTCCTGAGAGTTAAAGCTTGGACACATAGAGCTCCCARCGATTGATAAATGCTGTGGGAGGATATTTTAAATCATTTTGTKTAAGAGCATGGAGGGACAGGACAAGGAGGAATGGCTTCCCACTGCCAGATGGCAGGGTTAGATGGGATATTGGGAAGGAATTGTTCCCTGKGAGGGTGATGAGGCCCTGGCACAGGGTGCCCAGAGAAGCTGTGGCTGCCCCTGGATCCCTGGCAGTGCCCAAGGCCAGGYTGGACGGGGCTKGGAGCAGCCTGGGACAGTGGAAGGTGTCCCTGCCCAWTGCTGGGGGGTGGAACTGGATGAGTTTTAAGGTCCCTCCCAATCCAAACCATTCTGTGATTCATTTGGAATAAGGCAGGGGGAATAACAACTCCCTGAATGATTTTGAACTTCATAAATTACATGTCTCTGTACTTTTACCTTGAAGCAGTATTTGGTTTGTAGACGATCTAAATATAAAACACTTTGATGTAACTTTTAAAGAAGCACGAGGCAGTTTTGGCTGCTTTTTTTTTTCCCAAGTTCTATTTTTTAACAAAACATTCCCAGTTTTCCTGCGGTTGACTCCTCAGTGGCAGCGTGGGAGCTCTTGCTTACATTTCTGCTCCTGAAAAGCCTTCGATCAGGTCAGCTGCTGTGTTGGGGTCTAGAGCAAATCATGAGAGTGTCCTTGAAGSTTTTCTATCTGTCTTTTGGAAGGATGTTTTGGATCATGTGCTGTCTGGACTGCACTGCTAGTGTCTTGTGAGGAGGGGAAACCCTTCTCAAGATATTGATCCTGGGAGAYTGGGGAACACAGTTCCTCGCTGGGGTGCCTGCCATGGACAGTAATGGCATTTATCCCTAAACAAAGCTTTGTGTACTATTCTTAGGTGATCTCAAGAGCCATTTTTGTATGAGGAAAGTAGGGGCTTATCTGTGAGCTGGGAAAGATCACTGTTGACAGGCCTGCATTTGAAAGTTTATCACTCTGATCCTACAGGGACATAAAAGCTTTTTTGACAGCAACAGCCCCTTGAATATCTGGCAGTTTTGAGGCCAGCTGAGGCTCTGAAATCTGGATCCTTGTGTGTTCCTGCTGTGCTCACTTACCCAGAGCCACAGCTTCCTTGCCAGTYGGTGTCTTGCTTCATTATTAATAATAAATTATTCAGAGAAGGGCAGCAGAGCYGGAGMGTCAGTYGTATGAGGAGTRTCTGAGGGAGTGTAGGGGCTYAGCTTTGAGAACAGGAGACTCCAGGGCAACTTGTGGCTCTYGACAACTCCCTGACAGGRGGGTGCAGMCAGGTGAGGATTGGGCWGTGCTCCCAGGGAACTAGGGACAGGATGGGAGAAAATGTCCTCAAGCTGCACCAGGGGAGGTWCAGGTTGGACATGTAGAAGAATTTATTCGTGGAAAGAGTTGTTAGACATTGGAAAGGGCTGCCCAGGGACGTGGTGATGTCTCCATCCCTGGAGGTGTCCAAGGAAGGCCTKGATGTGGCACTCAGTGCTCTGGGCTGGGCRACAAGGTGGGGATCAGGCACAGCTTGGACTCTGCTCTTGGAGGTCTTTCCCAGTCTAAATGAKTCTGTGATAAGAAGTTGATTAGCTAAAGCAGATTTCAGTAGATACTGCTGTTATTTGTTCCTCTATCTGATTTATCCATATTGCTGGCATCAGCTGCTGCCCTGGACACAAGCCTCAGTGCTGGTATCAGATTGCATAACCTTGCTTCAGGGTTTGCCCTGCCCTGAGCACAGAGCCAGCGCAAGGGGCTTTGCTGCTGGTGAACCAGCACAGAACAACTTCCCAGAAGTGACACATTTTCCAATAAGGAAGAATATTGGTTGTGAGTGGCCTGGTGTGTTCCCCTCTCCATGTGTCACAGGCACTTGACAAGGGTTTGTGCTGCTGTTCCTTCAAGGCCAAGAGCACTCTGGCTCAGCTGATCAAGCTCAAATCCCCTTAGCAAGAGGGTACACACTTCATCTGCTGCAAGCCAGCTGTGAACAACATGGATATGGCATGAAACCAGAAGATATTTAGGTGCAGCTCTGGGAATCCCAGTAGACAGAGCAGTGCAGTAATGGACTAACCAGGGATTTACTGGCAAACTAACGTGTTCCTGGTACAGTCCCAAGAGCTGAGCGTCAGCACTGCTCTCACCCTCACGGCATTGCCAAGGCTTAGCTGAAACAATCAGAATGGAAAAAAAAGAGTCCATTTTTCCAGCTGTATTTCATGCTTTGCTATCCCTAGGAATAGACACTTCCTTTAGCATGATCGTCACTATCCACTCTAAAAAAAGCTCTGTGSAAGGAAAACATTTTCTTCCTCAGACATCCAGATTTCCATCTCCTCCCATTGCAGGTTATCAGCAGGAGCAGCTTCCTAACTCTGGGAAAAGATTTTATTTTCAAGTCAGTTTTTTGTTTCCTCCTTACAACAGCACCAACAAAACAACATTCACGTGAATATAATCCACTTGAGTAGCTCTAATTGTGTGGGTGTTAGCAGGCTTAGGCCTCTTCAGGGGAGGACAGTGAGTGAGTGTTGGAAAGCCTGGACGTGCTTTTATTATGTAACAGRACTAGAGCTCTGCCATGCACTAGAAATTATCCAAAAGTGATTCTGTTGGACTTAAATAGTCTTATTTTTTTTTGTAGGGCTGAAGATGAGTGAGAAGAAAAATAGATGTGTAGATGTGATATTCCTTCCTTATTCCTCTGCTTTTTCTTAGATAGGCCTACAGATTTTGTTTTCTTTCAAAATGAACTAAAGAAGAAACTTAGGCAGTTCCAAGGAAAGGTAAATCACTGAGAAGTTAATACAATTTTTACACACTAGTGGATTTATTTTTCTCTGAGAGTAAGATCACCTCTGTTCTGATCTGGTAGATCCTGCAGTAGGTTTGGAGAGGTGCTGGTGTCAAAGGTCTGTGTTGGAATTGTCTTGCTCTTGGAAGTGATGTGAGGATTTGAGATTTGGGAGACATATTCCTGTCTTGGTAGATCAGCTCTTCCTGTTCCAGTGAGTAGARCTGTAGTCTGGGAGTTGTGGGAATGGTTAGGCCTGGCTGGAAGCTATGTCRTGTTTTATCCTAGGACAGTGTGTCCCTGGGTTCATGCCTGGTTTTTGGGTTGGCAGGAGAAGGGATGAGAGGCCCCATCCAGGGCTGGGGAAGATGGAGAAACAGCAGTTAAGGGAATCATGATCTGCACTTGAGGCATCAAGGAGCTGGAAAGAGRCTGGACATAGGTGCTCTTACATGGACTTCTCCCAGCAGAGTTTCCTTTTACGAATAAAATTTATGGGGCTGTGCGTTGTGTTTGATGAGAGCTCAGCTGGTGACTGACCACAGTCTGTTCTGCCTCGGAGCTGCAGGGCCTCAGTTCTCAGCTTCTCCCTTGGAATGCTTTCCAGAATCGCTCCATGGGCCAGCACTTGTGTTCCTGCAGAAACTGTTGTGTTAAAATCAAAACTTGTGGGGTCATTCACCTTGGTTACAGGCTTTTGTGGGAAAACTTCTGTGACGATTGAGACAGCTWAGCCAGGCTGATGGATGGCTTTTAGTGACTGGAAAAGAAAAGGCAGTAAAGAGCTGGGAAGGTGGGGCACTCCCCAAAATCCTGAATAATCATTCTCTTGGCAGTCTGTCAGAGATGATTTCCTAAGTTATTACTGTTTAGAGGAAAATGAAGTATTTAATTGCACAAATATTAGTTTCCTGTTTTTTTTTTAAATAAGTACAGCCTAAAAGGCTTGGAGGAAAGGATATGGAAAGGCTTCAATTTTATTAAAAATACACAGAGACCATGTGCTTGTATCTTGTTGTGGAGATCCATAATCTTGTGCCTGTTTCCTTTTAAACTTTGAGGACATTTGAATATATTCTTCAGGAGTGGTCATGGAAAATACCAAGAATGGAAATTCTGCCTTTCTTAAAAGAATTCCCAGTCTTAATGTATGGCTGCARTGAGAAATGGAATTAAAAAACCTTCTAAGTGATGTGTCATAGCTGTGAAGTCTGTCACAGCAGGAATCCTTCAGKGCTGTGAAGGATGCCTGGACACCTGAGTCACTGCTTTTGCTTGCTGAAAGATGACAGCAAATGCCCTCCTGTAGCGAGTGCCCAGCAAGACAGTGAAATGTTTGAAAGGTAAAACGTGAAGTAGAGACAAAATTTTATCAGGAAATTGTTGGCCCTGCTCTGGAGAGTGAAGGGGAAGATTAACTGTAGGTATTTCTGCTGCTGTCACGCACCCCTGGGCCTTCAGTTTGTTGGCAGTTTTGAGAAGACACAGAGAGATGTCGCTGATCACAGCTCAGCAGAGGTGTGGAGGTCAGGATAGGAAAATCAGAGCTTTGCTTTGTAGGGCAAGGAAAATTGTCACAGTGCAGGAACACAGGTGGGAAGGAAAGCCCTCACTGAAAGGGGGACGAGTTTTGGGAGCAGCTTCAGCTCCAGGAGATCTCAGGGCAGTAAGAAATGTTTTGGCAATGCTGATAAGGCGGTGCTGAGCACGTGGCAGGGCATGGATACAGCAGGGGGAAGTGCTGCTCCTGTGCTGCTGRRGAGGCTGTGCCTGGAAGATGAGCAAAGGGGAGGGGGAAGGGAAGCTTCCAAGGGGAAGCTAAACTCATCAAGACATGGATTAAAGCAAATACTAATGTATAACTTCATGAAGATTTACGTATTATTCATAATTATTTATTTTATCATTGAGTAATTGAATACTGTCAGGTCAGGTTTAGGTTGGATATTAAGAAAAGGTTCTTCCCCCAGAGGGTGCTGGGCACTGACCAGGCTTCTGAGGAAATGGGCATGGCCCTGAGGCTGCCAGAGCTCCAGKAGTGTTTGGACACTGCTCTCAGGGATGCTCAGGGTGGGATTGTTGGGGTGTCTRTGCAAGGCTGGGAGTTGGACTGGATGATCCCTGTGGGTCTCTCGTTGCTTAGAATATTCTATTCTTATTCTATTGTTTTTGAAAGTATTTCAAACACAAAACGATTAGAAAGAAATACTTAGAGTTGTATGCAGTGGCTTGTTCAGCCTTTTGCATACTTCCAAGGAAAATTATGCACAAAAGTTATTTAAATTATGTAGTTGTAAAGTGTTCCTGTGGTAGTTAACAGTCCTTGTAGTAATCTCCTGGAAAATCCTGGGCTCCAGTTTGTTGGGAGCCTCTAAGGAGAAAACCGTTCACTCTGCTCTACCTTATAGTCATGGATGGKCTGATGGCACATTTTTATCTCTGCATTTAAATCCTCTCCGAGGGCTTTGATTGCCCTTGCAGCAAATCCTCTTTTCACAGCTGGAGCAGGGGAACATGGATGTTCCTAAAAAGGTGAGGTGGTGCTCCCTGGCTGGGAAACAGCATCAGGAAACCACAAGTGTAAAACCAGGATTGTCTCGGACAGATTTGGACTGGGACATAGCTTGGGAGCTCTGGAGGAGCTGCTGTGTGCTGCTGTGTTTTCAGGGGTCTGCCTRGAATGTAACTGCTCTGGAGAGCCCCAGTCTGCTATCCCTGGTTTTCTCTGTGAGCCAGAGCTGGATGTATTTCAGCATCCGGGAAAGCGACCATGTGGAGTCCAGTGTTTGTACCAGTTTGGTTTGCTGGGTCTTAGGGAGGCTTTGATGCTGCTGCTTTGGTTTTCCCAGTAATGGATCCTTGTTCTGTCGTGTCCTAACACCAGTAAGGCRTGACAATTCCAAACCCAGCTGCCAGCACTTGGCAAGCTCCTGGATTTTAATGGATGCCTCTCCCAGCCTGGTTGCTACAGCCTCTCCTTGCTAGAAAATGCCTAACTTCTCAAGTTTTGTGTACAAGATTTTAGGTATTTTATCAAGAGCATTTCAGTGAAAGAAGAAAATCAGTGCTGGATTGCACTTTGCCTGCTTGAATGAGACCAAAACATTTCACAGAGGAAAGGACCCCCAAAAGATCCAGTGCTGATTATGATGGCAGTTTAATAAAATTTGCCCAAAAAGAAAACCAATTTTGCKTATAAATGAAAAACATTGACTAGCTGCTTTCTTGTTACAGAAAACAAGAGATGCAGTTTTTAACCAAAATGGTGTGAGGAAAGACAGCGCTGTAAAGTCTGATTGAATTTTAATCCCTTCACAGAATCCAGAATCTTTGCATTGGCAAATACCACCCAGCCACAATGGAAATATCCAGAGCCAGGGTAACCTCAAATACAGAGCAAGGACCACAAGCCAGAGCTTGCAGTGAAACTAAAGATGTGTTAAATCAATAGAAAGAAAACCTCKTTTTTGTTATTATTATTTTTTTTCCTTTGAAAGCAATGAAAGGATGATGAGAGCAAGGAAACATTTGCTTCACTCTTTCAGAATTTCAGTTCTGCAAGTTTCCTGTGGCTGCCTGTCAGAGCCTGGGGGAGGGAGAGGAAGCCCTGCTAGTACAGAAATGGGAGTGGAGATGGATCAGATGGATTCTGCTCCAAACTAAGACACACATATGTGTGATTAACAATGTGGTGTTAGACCCAGCACAAGGTTTTAATGTTAATTAAAAGTTTTTGGCCTTCCGTGAGAGCATTAAGTGCTGAATTCTGCTCTGTGCKACTGGAACCTGAGATTGCAGCCCRTGCGCGTCATCTCTGCCTGTGGTATCTTCCACATCAGCTGGAGCCAGAGAGTTGGACTCTTTCCCTGGCATTTTGCTGTGTGTTCTTTGCACTTTACCCAGCCATTAATCCTGTTCCTCCCACCGCCTGTGGGGTTTGTACTCCTCCCACACCTGGGATGGGGCGGTGGTAGAGCTCCTTTGGTTCAGTCCGTGCTCAGTATCCGAAGGAGAAATGGAAATCTGTGAGGTCCAAGAAGCTGACCCGAGTCCARATGATGAGAAGACATTTTGTCCTTTGCCATTTCTCCATCTCAGAAGGAAACTGTCATTCTCCAGCAGTGCTGGTTGATTCCTTTGATTCAGAAATCAGAATCCAAAGAAATGTTAAAACTGCAGTGCTTTTTCTATCCCAGGTTTGCTCATGCTGCTTCAATCACTGCTTGTRGCAAGAAAAGCTGGTACTTCAAGACCCTTGAAGTTCTTATTCACCTACAAATTTAGGTATTTCATCAGGAAAAGAATCCTGGGTATCTGGGAATCGTACAGAGAGGGTGAGGATCCACATTAGCTACATTGCCAGGCTGAGTTCTCAGCTTGCATCCGTTTTCTCGTCTTCCTGTATAACAAGCAGAGAAGAGGGTTAAATTCTCAGAGATTAGAGTATATTTGCATATAATTGTCTAATCAGGAATTGAATGGCCCTTTGGAATTATGCACTGAGCTGTGTCTGAGAACAATATCTTGGCTGAAACAATAAAAAGAAAGATGTTAGCAGGTGGGAGGGACAGGTTTTGCTCGCGATAACCTGGAAGTATTCAGGCTTCAAAACTTCTTCTGTGGATTCTAAGCAGAATATTTTAGAATATCTTGTATTGCTACTTCTTTTTTTTTCCAGGTGTAAAATGCAGTAATGAATATTGAGGTTTTTTTTTAATCTTTGGGGAGAAGGAGGAAAATTGAAGGAAGTTTGGATAACTATAGTAGCAAATGCCAAGGTGTGTTTTTCTGTGGTTGCAGCCTGTTTCTCAGGATAATGCCAGTGTTGTATGGATTTAGCTGATGATCTCCACTTAAAACCAGCTCAAGACTATGAGGGAATTTTTTTCTGTATTTTTGATAGGTTTCTGCATGTAAATCTTCATGGTTTAGGTCATTGCTGTGACCAGTAATGACTTCAGGGWCTTGGCTGAGGAAATACTCCTTTCTAGCTGAATGCATCAAGTAATGAAGCCCTTCCATCCTCAGCATTCTACAACTTAGACCAGTGTAATTTGAGTGGCAGGGCACCCATTTCCTCCTTCACTGACCTGTCAATTGGAGTTCTGCTAATGGAATTGTTTAGAGACTAATGTGTTCCCATTTTTAAATACTCAATCAATATAAAGATACAGAATGAGAGTGTGTACTCTAAATGACATCTGCTCTAAGCCCTGTCYTGCTTAAGATACTTTGCATATGTAAAATTTTGCAGCTACGTGCCCTGGATAAATTGCATGGAAACAAGTGCTGGATTTTGTGAGCTTTTTGCAGGAAGGTGRTACTTYCCTGGTGATGAAGCATTTRACRCATGGGAATTACATTTTTCCTTCGTTGCAGATCACAGAGGCCTTGTTGAAGGAAAGAGACAAGCAGGCAAAATGGAATGGGATCCCCTTATTGTTGCAGAAACTGTATGAGCACAGCCACCCAAACAGCGACTTCTCYCAGTGCCAAAGCATCCTAAAGGTACTGGCTGTACTCTTCATCCTAAAGCTTGGCATAATTTTGTTGTGGCTTTCTTTAAAGTCTTCTGTGATCATATTCTGTTAATTTTTGAAGCTGTCTGCATGATGGTATCTGTCAGAAATTGCCTGGGAGGTAAGAGTTGGGGATTCAGGTAATGATTAGTCAGTGGATCACACAGACAGGAGAAGATAATTGTGTTTATACTGATAAACAGTTTTCTTTCTGAACCATCTAATTTTTTTCCTACTTGCAGGAAATTTCTCCACTCCTTTCRATGGAAGCCATGGTTTATGTCACAGAAGACAGAAAAGCTGCTCAAGAGTCCAGTTTCCCAAACACATACACATTTGACTTGTTTGGAGGAGTCGATGTAAGTTTGTTTTTTCAACAACATCAAAAGATCTGCATGACTATCATCCCATTGAGAAATCTCTTCAATGAGGTTTTTGAAGCTTCTAAATTCAAGCTACAGACTGACTTTACCAATTTGATGTTAAGCATTAGAATTTTGTCTCTTTCTGTTAATCAAAACATGAAAAGGGTATATTTTTCAAGGTGTTACATCCAAAGTGAGGCGTTTTTCTCTTACATGATATAGAATACCTGTCTATTTGTCTAGCCATTGTGTTTTTACCTTAAAAAAGATGACACTTTTAGTTCTGAATGAAAACAGTTTTCAAATGATTCCTAGTTGTGAGATAAAATAACACARTTGGCACTGGAACAGTGAAAATTTCACTTAACACTGGGGGATCTGTGGCAGCTTAAGCACACCAGGGCTCTCTCTTAGCCAGGTTGTCTCTGCTTATTGCTTCATCTATGGAAAAGTTTTTTAAACMGAGCTAGAAGGTTTCTGTGGACATTCAGGCAATTTATCATTTTGTTTATTTGCTTTAATTCTACATTGCACAAACAGCTATTTGCTCAGTTTTATGGTGCCTGACTCTGGCCTGGCTTTCATTAGCAATGTATGATTTGTATTTTCCAGTGAACTAACTGACACTCTCTTTTTATTTAGTTTAACTAAACAGATTTTGTTGTTTATTTCTYGTTACACTTAGCTTGCTTTTACTTAAATAAAGCTGCTCTTCATGTTGTTTTGAAATGAGCACTGGTTTAGTTGTTGCTGTCAGTTGAGGGCAAAAGCCTTGAGCTACCCAAACAAATGAGAACACTATGAAAATATCCTAAAGTTCCCTAGTTTTTAAAGGGAAATAGTGGTACTTCCTGTAGAAATTATTTTAGCATAATGCACAGCATCTGTGTGTGTTGGAGACAGGTTGTTTTGTTGGGTTGTGTCGGTTTGYGCTTTGTTGGTTTTTTCCCCTTGGGCTGGAGATGTTGATACCAGGTCCACTGTAATTACCTGGTGCTGTARTCAGAGATTTGGCTAATAGGAGTGGGTTTAATGTGATCAAAGACAGAAGCCAGTGCYATGTGTTTTCAAAACTCCTGGATTTGAGGGTTTTCAAAACCCTCTAGGATTTTAAATGGGAGAAGTTTGATCTGCTGGTGCTGTGTGTGCCATGTGCTGGTTTTATTTTGCAGCATTTTAARCTGTGAAACATGACTAATTTTGAAGGACACCAAGTTTGCAGTGTACTCTCTAGACTTCAGTGTGTGATAGTTAAAATATTTTTGGATTCTGACAGTCTTTATATCAAGGAAGAACAAAACCACCTTGGTGTCTCCTCCCGTTATGGGAATCCATGGAAAATACGACCTGAGACTGCCAACACATGAATTGATGTACAAACCTCATGGATTTCATACCTGAATATAATCCCATTCCATTTCTGCTCCTTCTGCCTCTGGTGAGAGGCAGAAAATGCAAGCATTTTTGCATAGATCTATAAAACCCAAACTTTGAGATGTGCATTYTCCTCCTAAACCACAAGCTATTAATAAGAGATGTGCATTTACTGCAATCATTTTYCTCTACCCTATTGATGCTACAGCTACTCTTACAAATACTGCAGGAAAATGTATATTCCTCTTTGAAGTTGCCTATTTATTTATTTGTCAGGGACAAAAATGGGACCTCCTGTGATATCACATGGTTTTCTTTGTGTCTGGGTCAGTAGTTCATTAAAACAAGGGTAAAGTTAAGATAGAGCAAATATAGCAAGTTGTAAACTTTGAATATCTGGTAARTTGGCATTGACTGGGTGATGCCTGCATTGCTGCTAAAAGTTTTAAACAGAATTTTAAAACCAGGGGTATTTGCAGAAATAATCAGTTCATTTTGGTAGCCAACATTCATTTTTAAATAAAGTGCTGTTTTTTCAAATATTTTAAGCTAAATCAGTGGTATAGACTAGAGCAACTAAAGATCAGTTCCACATCAGTCAGAACCACAGTTCTAACCTTGGAAAGCTGATTGTTACATTCCTTAARTAGATACAGAAATGTAAATGCACATACCAGCTCCTGTCCACAAGCAGTGGCTTTTTGGTTAAAATCTGGAGCTGCTAAACTCTGTTATGTCTGGATCTGAAATGTATTTGAAGCCTAGAAGGATCCAGAGAAAGCCTTTGCAAAATTTACATGTCTTTGCAGATTATTGCCAGAGATTCCGTATTTTAAAAAAATGTGTGATCACCWTCCTTGTTGTTATCTGGAGGCATGTGAAATTACGTTCTTTGCAGGCTGAAATTCTTTAAAATTTGCCAGTGGGAGATTGCTTTGTACAGCTCTTACTGTTTCTCCGGAGTAAATGCATCTATAATTTGTCAGTGTGRTTTTGACACCAGTGGGGGTTTGATTGTAGAGCCTTTATTTATTCAATTCTGTGACTTCACCAGAGACAGGTTTGGGTTTATCACTGATAAATTAATTGGTTATTTGTATCTCAGTGATTATTCCCTTAATTCTTTGTCTTATTTTTACAGCTTTTAGTMGAAATTCTCATGAGACCAACTCTTATTACACAGAAAAAGAAGCAGAAAAGTAAGTAAATAGGCAGTTTATCTCTTTTCCCCAATTTTGCCTTKTGTTTCTGTTTCAGACAGAAATTGTTCTATTTTTCTGTTATTCTCTTTTCATCCCAGCAATTTCCTGTTGATTCATTTAGGAGTGAATCATTGGTTTCTTTGTTCTCTGTGGTACTGAATTGTGCTGGGATTTGGGAGAGTCACCTGTTTCTGAGCACAGTTCCGGAGATTCATGCACTCAGCACAACATACTTGACTCAAAGCACTAAATCTGCAATCACTGGAAACTCTTATTGTTCCTGTAGCTACAGCTACAGTGAAAAATAATTAATAATAAGCCACAAAACATTGTTTTTGTAATGGAAGATGGTGAGATGAGTAGGTCAGGAAAACAGCACCCATTTTGTTATGTGACTACTCACTTCCACATCACTGTAAGGAGAACTTGTCAACGGGGTGCAGTGGCTTCTGCTCAACTTTCCTGCTGGAGCAGCTTTGCTGTTTTCATTCCTCTGTTTGGGACTCTGCTGGTTCCTTCCACTCCTCCGAGGGAACGGAATGTCATAGTGCACC
>NW_026623834.1:12392-56389 GCF_030028575.1 Malurus melanocephalus | reverse complement strand
TGCTGCAGGAGAGCAAATTAAAAGGTTCTCTGTGAAGTCAAGGTGCTGAGAAAACAACATGAGTTTCCAGTGGAGAAAATTGCATGAACTGTCATTTTTTCTCCCATACAAAATTAATTTAGCATGTGAACAGATCAGGTGTAGAACGTTTCTTGTGGTTTCCATCCTATAAGGCATTTGGATGTGCACTCTGAGTTAGCAGCCTGAAATTGTCACTATTCCATAGCTCTCCATGTCCCTCCCACGGACGTGGGTGTTCTTGGCAGGGTGTGGCTGGTGACTGTCTGCTCTCTCCTTTGCAGTAAGTGATGACCTCATCAAGGACTGTTTAAGCATACTGTACAACACTTGTATATGTGTAAGTACAACTCTGCTCGTCTGTCACTTTTTACATTTGTTGCTTGATAAGACAACAGGCTCTTTTAAGTGTAATTTAAACTTACTCTGCAGCTTTACATTAAAATTCCTTCAGTTAAATAGGACTGCTTTGTATTTTGATGTGTTACTCATATAATTTGTTTTCTTAACCACATTAAGTTCTCTTGTTTGGATGTTTTAGTCTCTGTGTTTCCATAGGAAAGCTGTGCCAGCCTTTGTTCTGTTCCAGCTTAAAATTTGAAGCTGGGAATGGATGCCTGTTAAGCCCAGCTACAGCTGGTCTTGTTCAGAATTGGGGCTGGCAAAGGGTTTTAAATTTGATCCTTCAGCACTGTGTGCTGGATTTTAGTTCMGTTCAGTTGAGGCAGATCAGTGCAAAGGAAGGTGCTGGGTTAAAGACCTGTAGAAATACCTTATCATTAAAATCCTGGTGCTAAAAGCAAAGGCCTCAGATTATACATGCAGGGAGCATCCTCAGGATTGTTTACTTCATCAGACACCTCATTATGCCACAACCTAGGGAACATTAACAAAACTTAAAGAGCCAGTTAGTGGCTTGGAGCTCTTCCAAAAACATCAGTCTAATCTCCAGAGTTTGAGTCTTACTAGATCATGTCTCACCGATAAGGATCTGTGTACACATGGGAGAGGGAAGAGAGGGAATGCTTTTTTTYCTTGGCTTGGATGATTTATTTTTTTAACTGCAGGTAATGCAACCTTTGCAAACTGTGAATAGCAAGATATGCTAAAAAACAAGTTTGCAATGCATAAACTAACTGCTGTTTTGATTTCACTTTGGTATTACTGCTGTCTCTTGGATGAAAAGTGTCCAGGGTCACAGAGATGGTGGGGGGCTGTGGGCAGTATTAACTGTTCTTATACATAGGTGTAAACACTGGGGGATTATCTGAGCTAGTCTGGTTCTGTGAGCCCTGGGAGTATGCCAGTCAGGTATAAAATACAGCTTTGCAAGCAGTGAGGATGTAGTTTGGAGCTCTCTCRGGAGAGCTCAGAGTGTGAAAGGCAGCCTTAAATTTGGGTTTTCATGCCTCAGCCTGACWTTGGGGTTCATCACCCAGTTCATTTAAGCCAGCTTTGTTTGGGGTTGATCAGATAGAGCAATGCTAAGGGTTTAAGAGCTGCTGTGTTTGCATACCATGGCATGGAGCTGGTCACTGTATGGCAAAGCAGAACCAAGCCCCTCTGGTGTGTGCCCAGGCAGGCTCAGGGTTTGCTTTAGATTCAGACAAGAAAAAAGTGTCCTGAGGTGAAGCCTCTCATCCTGCCGTTGTTGCAGGCACCACATTGACTTCAGACAAGGACTGTTTGCCATAAACACAACATTTCCTGGTGTCAGGAGGAGCTGACTCAGTACCACATCATCTGAGGCTGTCCTGCATGTGCTGTGCCATGTGGCTCTCAGGGTGGGCTCTCACTGGCTCTGTCTGTGCTCCTTTCTAGACTGAAGGTGTCACAAGGCGACTGGCAGAGAGAAATGACTTTGTGTTGTTCCTGTTTACACTGATGACAAACAAAAAGACATTCCTGCAAACTGCAACACTCATTGAAGATATCCTGGGAGTGAAAAAGGTTAGTTACTGGTTTCTTAATATTTGTATGGMTTTTCAGGCCAGTAGAGGAAAGAGAGCTGTTTCTTTGAAGAGTTGCTGAGGATAGTCCTCTAAGCTGCCCTTCTTACTTCTTGAAGCTTATTTGAAACCTGATTGTTCACAGTGGTAATTAACTTCAATCACTTCTCATGAAGAAGCCAAACTATTCATGTGGTCTGAGACTCTCAGCTCAGAGAATGATGGGAGCTGTGTCCCCATGATCTGAGTGCTTCACTGTCATGAAAGTACAGCCAATATTTCCAATAAAGAAAATGAACCTCATATAAATTCAGCTTTTATCCCTGCTTGCTGATTGTATTTCACATACTTTACTTGTCTTCCTGACATCTGGGAGGMTTCCTGTGTATTCCTTGGTGTTTGTCACCTCTCTTGGAAGCTGTAGGCTGGGGAAACAGGGCACTTAAATCTTCTGCACCARCCTGGTTATTGAGGTTATTTGCCAGCATCATTGCAGCTCAGTGTCCTGATGTGATGAAAGTAAAATATTAGAGATGTAACCTTGGGAAAACCTTGGATGGAAAATGTCTGTGTAAATTTTGTGGAGAAGGTCAGGAGGCTGTAACTTGATACTCCATTATTTAGAGTAAGTTGATGTACTTCTGAAATAAGAAACAAGTTCAGTTTATCTGAAGAAAAACTGGGGTTTCTTTCTGTTCTTTTTTCAACATCTTTTTATCAAAAAAAACTTTGATGAAAAACTGAGAAATAATTTAGAAGTTGATTCTTACAAGTTTCAAAGAAAGACAGGATTGAAAAACAAAATTGAAACTTTCAATGTCTACACTTAATTAGTGTATTAAATTAGGTTGTGGGTTTTTAGTTAAAAAAGCCCCCTAAACTATATGTAAATATAACCATTTTATATTTAAAACATGGATATCTGTACTTTTGGAATTGCTAAGCCTGACAGCAGTTGTAAATCCCAGCTGCTTTCAGACTCTTTGCTTGCTTCTCCTTTGCTAACACTGGGAGCTTTTGCCTGTGCCCGTGTTCACTACTGACCATCACATGTGACTCAGCTGGTGTTTCCTCCTSCAGGAAATGATCCAGCTGGATGATATTCCCAACCTGGCCAGTCTGGTGTCCAGCTTTGACCAGCAGCAGCTGGCCAACTTCTGCAGGATCCTGGCTGTCACCATCTCGGAGCTCGACACAGGCAGTGATGACAAGCACACACTTCTGGCCAAAAATGCCCAGCAGAAAAAAAACTTGGGCCCTTCCCGAGCTGAAATTAATCAAGGTAATTGTTATGCTGTGAACRAATCAGAATAATCTCAGCAATGTATAAAGTTTTCCTCTCTCAGTGTCACATAGAGTTTTGTGTCTGGAGGATGTTGAAAATGTTGTGTCTTACAAAGCATTCTTCTTTATTCACTCCCCTCGTATTGTTTCCAGCAAATAATCTTTCCTGTTAATGGAACTTTGTAGCTTTTGGTTTCATATGGCTTTGCTGATTAGGTGGGTTAATTTCTGTCATTTCAGCACTCTCTGAATGGCTTAAAATAATTGGATTTGTTTTCTATGCCTCAGCCATATCCATGAACTTCCCATTAGCAATWCTCAGTAATTCTGTCCTCCCTAAAATATGAATTCCTGAACTAAAACTGCATGCAGTGTGGTTGCTGTTGGAGCAGTCACTTCTCTGATTTTGTCAGGTGTTGTCCAGGATTTCTGTCTTTATCAAAAAGAAGTGTGTTTAATATCAATTCTGTTGCCCACTGTTACCAAACCAGCCTTGGAAGTCTGTGGGTCTAATCTCAGCCTTAACCTTGGGCACAGTGAAGGTTTCCTTATTTTGCTGAGTACTTCTCAGGAGCAGAAGTCTTGCCTAGAAGGATATGTAGGAATTGAAAAAGTTAAAAGTACTGTCAAGTGTARAATCTGCTGTTTTCAGCTCTTACTGTGCTGAAAAGCTTTTGGGCTTCTGAAGCACATATTTGCATAGGCCCATGTCAAGCAAATGCTTAGCTAATCATTTTTTGAGGGCACAATCAGAGACTGATTCTAAGGCTGTACAGTGTATTCTATTTTAAAACATTTATCAGGGAGCTCATTCTTTCAGAGATGAAACTCTTTCATGTAACGTTCACAGCCAAATTCTTTGTCCTTTTCTTGTCCACACTTGCAAGTGTGAAGCAAAGCCTTAGCCACGTACCTTAAATAAATGTCATGTAATTAAATTATTCTTAGGGCAAAATGCACCTCCCCAAACATTTTGCAGAGCAGTGACTTCAGTCCTTGTGCTGCTCTTTCTAAGGGTGCAGTCCCACAATTAAAACCCTCACACCTGGGGCTGCTGTGGTGTTTTCTCCATGAGGATCTAATTCAGGGAACTACTGTTTAAAAAGCTGACAGCTTTCATCCCAGATGCTGCAGTGAGCCTGTTTATTTGCCACAGACCAACACCCCAGGAGGGAAAGTGAAGGAGGAAAGGGGAGGTGRAGCTGCCCCTTCCAAGGGCTGCTGCTTTACTTCTGCCAGCTTAATTTTCAGCCAGATGAATTCCTTGATATGGCTGGAACAAAATACTGAATTATTCCTGGGATGCTCTCTTCCATTCATTAATAGGAGAGTGCACTGAATTCTCCCATCTTTGGATCTTTTTAACCAGATATTTTCAGCCATACATTTCTGTATTCCTAAAGTAGATGTTTTGRTACCTTGTGGTGGTCTGAAATTGTAATAAAATTATTTCTCTTTTTTTTCTTTCAGCTACACTTCTGAATATTCCAGGCTTCATCGAGCGATTGTGCAAACTGGCCACMCGGAAGGTGTCTGAAACAACAGGGACTTCCAGCTTCCTGCAGGAGCTGGAGGAGTGGTACACCTGGCTGGACAATGCACTGGTGCTGGATGCACTGATGAGGGTGGCWAATGAAGAGGCAGAGCAGAGCAGTACAGGTACCTGGCTTGCATTCCAGCAGCTGRTGGATGTCTTAACCTTCTTCAGGGTTTTCCACGTGTTGCTTTTCCTTTCAGCTGCTCCTGATCCCCCTTTTTTTGCATGGAATACCCACATATCAGCATTTAGGTCTGACTCTCGTTTTACTCTCATGTAGCACAGATTTTTTTTTAATGAATTAAAGTTAGCAAAAGGAGAAATCCTACAGTAGTCTGTGCTTTTTGCATGCCTAGCTCATAYTGAAATGCTGTATATCCTCAGCACTAACCTTCCCTGGAGTAACAAAAATAAGCCTCCTCCATGAAGTAAGTGGCTTCACCAGYATTTTGCTCTAAGCTTTTTGCTTATGGCTTTAGGTCTGAATGCTTCATACCATGCTTTAGACCATACCAAATAAGTGGGCCATTCTTTATGAAAGTAGTTCCAGCTAAATTAAATAGGTTAGTTKGAAAAAATAATTATTCCAGTGGAAGTTGTAATACAACCTTAGGAAAATGCTTTGAAGCGCATATGTGGTTTTTCTTCACCCTTTGGTATGACAAAAATGCTGTGTATGTCTGGTAGAACTCCAGAATACTCAGTACTCCCATTTCTGCTCCTAGCAGGGTAATTCTCCATAGGATTATGAAATTTATTTAACTGTGGCCTAAGTACACTACTACTGAGGTATGAAATGAAAGTAGATTTGATAGTGCTTCTGATAAACTCCCATCTGCTTTTATTACCTTTTCTTCCATTCCCTGATGCAGTAGTCTATTAAAAAATTCAGATGAGGCTACTTACTTCGGGGACATGCTGCCATTTAGTTKGTTATGGAAAAATAAATCTGATTTTATCTCCGCTTAAATTTTCAGTTATTTTTTTTCCCTGACATGTAATTGAAATTGGTTATTTGCTGCACATCACTATTTTTAGTTAAGAAGAAGATTCCAGCTGTTCCTACATCTGTAGTGTTCAGTGTAAAAGTAACAATTGCAACAAATCTTTCCCTGTTGAAGCTGCCTCAGTCTCACATCTTTGCTGTCTTTTTCAGAATCTTCAGATGAGAGTGGMCTGGCCAACACCTCCACACGGACACAGCTGCCCCAGTCCATGAAGATCATGCACGAGATCATGTACAAGCTGGAGGTGCTCTATGTTCTCTGTGTGCTGCTCATGGGCAGGCAGAGGAATCAGGTGAGCCCCAGTGGATGGTCTCACTAATACTTGKTGTCTCTTTAGGATGCTCTTAAGTGGTGTCTGTTTAAACCTGAGTGCTCATGAATGGGATCATGGACACAGAAACACCAGGCACAGCTCAAGGCACAAAGCTGGCAAATCCTGGCAAACAGGCAGGGGAACCAGGAGGAGCTTAGGGCAGGGCTGGTCACACTGTCCTCACCAGTGTGGGGTCCTGTCCCACAGCTGCTGCTCTTGTGCAGGAGGGATGCAGGAGGATTCCTTCTGTGTGAGGAAGTGTGTGGATGTACCTGGATGCTGCAGTCAGGCATTCTCCCCCCTCCTGGTGTGCTGGTGACCAGTTTGGATGGAGCCCCTTCAGGCATTACCTTTCTTTGTCTGCTTTCACTTTTGGAAACCCTCTGGAAGATTTTTGTAGTGTATTGCTATGACTTGGCTAAGTGTAAGCATAGTGTTAAACTCTCAGCATCAAACTCTCAGCTGGGAGGATGCATTTCAGTGCTGTCTGTGCACTGATCGCTGCCTGGAAATCCCACTCATCTGTTCCTTCTGCCTTTCTTCCTTTTGAAATGAAAAAAAAAAAATCTGCCTCACACAGGCTTGTGGAGAACCAGTCACTGCAGCTTGGCTGTGRTTTGATTTAAATGGGTCAAAAGCAGGTTGTGAAGGGAAAAGCAAAGCAATCCTTGGTGCAGTTTTGACAGATTTCCAGCTTTGGCAGTGTGCTCAGCTCAGCAGAGCAGCTTGGGATAGCAGGGGCATTCAGATGTCCTGGACACTGGCAGGGCCAAATTGGTGGGAGTTGTTTTAGGGCTGTTGCATTAGGCAGGAGAGGCTGTATTGTGGGGCAGAAGCTTGAGCACATTTATCTTGAGTATTTTGTTCTTTTCCAGTAACCTCCCAGTGTATCAGTGTCACAAACACTCCTCAGGGTTGTCTCCCAAATCTCTTAATCTGAATGGAGCTGTAGTTGTAGTTCAGTCCCAAACATACAGACCTTCACTCTGAGCCTGCTGCAGAGCTTGTGGACTCCCCATCCCTGGAAGTGTTGAAAGCTGRGACTGGGAGCAGCCTGGTCTGGTGGAAGGTGTTCCTGCCCATGATAGGGGGATAGAATGAGATGGGCTTTAAAGTCCCTTCCAACCCAAACGATTCTGGGATTCTGGGATTCTAAATGGACATTTGGCATTAAAAAGAAGCAGACTGTGCATAAGAGTAAGCAGAGGGAACCAGCAATTCTTGCAGAGACCACAGTCACTACCATAAACAACTCCTAATCATGTTGTCATTCCTTTTAGAAGTGTTGTTTCTGTTGGGCATAAAATAAAATATAAACAAAGCCTAAGACAAAACTGAAACTRCCAGACCGTGGATCTATTAGGAGGACTTTTTTCCCCCCGTTTTGTTAAGGCAGATAATTCATCCCTCCTTGAGTTCCCCACGAGAATGCAGTTTTATAGATACTGCAGAAACTGCTTGCAGCCTGCACTCATCTGCTGCTGCTGGTTCAGGGAGCTGGAGGTGCTGGATTCTTTACTTGCATGGGTCACTTCTGGTGTGCCCCTGTCAAATGTGACAAGGTAAAAAATGTGCTGCTGAAACAGATTGAATTTGCTTTTTGATTTCCTGGGAAAACAGCTCTATCCTTCATCTACTGTTTCTGCCCCTGTACAGAAGGGGAAACTAAGGATAAAGTTGGCATCAATTCACTATTTTTCAGGACTGATTCAGGACTGGAATTGAATTCTTGAAAGATTTGAGTTACTTCATTTCCAAACACTTCTTGTGCAGAGCCAGTTCTTTTTTTTTTTTTTTTCYTTCTTTGTGAAATCCTCTGCCTTTGAAACAGATGATGCATCCTTCATTCCTTAATCTGCATAAGACTTGTGTAGCAGATGTGGATCCAKTCCCCTTCCTGAGAGCCAGGCAGAGGAAGGACTGGAGCTGAGCTGTTCTCAATGGGAAGCTCTGGAATGCAGGCTGAGCAGTGTCTGCAATAACACACTCAGAAAAGCATTTCAGCTGCTTCCTTTTCTGTGAAGGAATGAAAGCACAGGATCTGTGCWACCACTCTGAGCAGCCAAAGGACTTGCTGGTTTTAGACTGGATTAATTTTGCATAGAATTTCTAAAGGGCATCACAAACCTGCTTCAGTCCACTGTAATAATCAACATAATAGTCTGGCATTTGCTTGAAGCAAGGTGCAGCCTCTCAAACTCAACTTGTCCCTGAATGTTCGCTCTGAATCCTTGGTTTAAACTTGATTGCTGACTGATTTGCATGAATKGATCACTGTGGTAGCAGTGACTTTGCTTCTCCTGCTGCCACATTGGGGATGATCTCACCCTTGGGGATAAGTGGTGTTTCTCTGCAGATTTGGGCCTTTGCTGTCTTCTCATTATGGTCACACCCTAAATTATACTCCTTATGTGTATTTCTAGGCTGTCCTGCATGGCTGTGTTGTGGTGAAAAGCCACCAGCTCATTTCCTTGCTCCTGCTGTAGGGAGCCACACTGCACACAGCAGACTTAGTTTAGCAGAGAAAYTTTTAGTGTAGAGAAAGCACTGGAGCAATTCCTGTGAAGCTGGATGGCAGCAGGAAAAAGCCTAAGTAATTTGAAGGATGAATATAGAGCAGGGATTGTCTTGGCATTCTGAGGCTGAGTAATTGTAATGAGTTTGGGCTCTGGGAGAGAGAGTGATGCAAAGGCACTGATGTGACTGAGGAGCTCTGTCAGGTGAGAACATCAGAGCTGAGAAAACTAAAAGTAAACTGAACACTGTTGAAATTTGAGTCATTTGGAAAGGAGCAGATTCAGGAATTAAAATTCACTCTGTGAGTGTAGAGAGCTCTTCCTCTAGTGAGGGCTGAGGCTCTTGCAGGCAGCTCACACGCTTGGCTTCCTCCTGTTGTGCCTGTGCCATGCAGGGACAGGGGCACTACAGGGAGCACTTTGTTCAGAGGGATTCCTCAGAGCTTGTGACTAAAYCAAAGTGTCCAAGAGCATTTTAAAATAATGGAGCACCAGARAACTCCAAGCTCAGCAATCTGTCARGGCAGTRTGGGTGARGTGGRAARGAGCWRGATGCTTYCTCAGGTGTGTRTTTGTGTGCCCAGCAACAGGARTGTGATTTCCATMAAGATGGGACAGCTGGGGGCTACAGCCAAAAAAGAGTGCAAAAAACCATAACTATGCTGCAAACAAGAATTAAGAATTAAAACCTGTAAAAGAGCATCTGCTTCAGATATTTTTGATTCATTCAGATATTTGCATAAGTGGACTGATCTGCTTGAAATACTGCTGGTCACTGTTCTGCACCTTGGGACAACCTGGGGTGTTTTTAAGTTGTTTTGTTTATTGATTTTAAGAATCTAGCCATTAGTCCTTTGGGTGCTTAGTTCTTGCAGCATGTTGTACATTCCAGTCATGTGGTTTTCATTTGCAACCACATCTTAAGGAGTACTGCTTGTCCTCGGCCTGTACCTGATAGRAGTCCCACTTTGTATTTCCCCTATTCCTCATCTTCTAAATTCCTTACATCAAAAGTATCCCAGTTTGGACTGAAGGTATTTAACAGCTGTTCACACCAAAATGAATAACAAATATGTACCAGACAGACTGATAAATAAGCATGAGTAATTTGGCTTTTTTTTCTCTTCTGAGCATTCTCCAGAGAAGTTTAACTGCCCTTTAACYTGAAGAAATGGTCCAGTTTGCTTGTGTTACTGCTGGATTTTGCTTTGCTCACAGCTCCTGCCCAAGTCACCTGAACAAATCCAATATTGATGGGTTTTATTGTCATCAGAGACCTCCCTGGGCTCCATCTGTGTGTCTGGAAAGGGGAAGGACATTCAGGGGATGAGTGATAGCAGAATATCCCCAGCTCAGCTGTTTGGTATAGGTGCATTTTCAATGTGCTGGAAGTGTTGTCCTGATGTTCAGAGCTGCTTCCAGAGGCACAGTGGTTAATGGAAGCAGTGGGGAAGAGCTTTATCCCAAAAGGTGTGTTTTCTGTCTATRTCCACCAAATGGAAACTGCTGCACTGTGGTTAGTGTGTTAACACAAAACTTGCTGTTTGAGACAAGAATTCACATCCTTTTATCAGAGAATGACATCCTTGTGCCCATCAGTTTCCAGGCTACATTAAATCCTTGTYTGAGGCTGCAGCAAACATGATTGTACCTCTTTTGTTTCCCAGGTTCATAAAATGATAGCCGAGTTCAGACTCATTCCTGGCCTCAATAACCTGTTTGACAAACTCATCTGGAGGAAGCACTCRGCCTCAGCCCTGGTTCTGCATGGACACAACCAGAACTGTGATTGCAGCCCGGTGAGGAACTTTGGGAATCCTGTAGTGGATTTTCATCCTGTCACAGTTCTGAAGAGTTGTGCTGAGTAACTTGGTGTTTGTGTAATCAGGAACTTGAGATGTGGTAGCATTCAGGTTTTGGGGGATTATTGCTTTCACTGAAGTCTTGATCTTTGGCTCATGCTAGCAGTATAGTATGGACAATTTAGCCTCTCCCTCTCTTCTAGTTTGGGAACTGGAAAAGGCATAAATATATGGACCCTGAAGGCCAGAGGTAGAAGACCAAAACTAAAAGAATTGATATCTAGGAGAGGCACAGAATACAAATTGTGCCGCAGTCAGGTTTAGGGAGGTTAGGTTTTGTGTTGAACTATGTTTTTTCTTCCAAACCTAGATATTCTGAAATGATCAGTACAATTACAAGCTTTATTGCCATTGCAGTGAGAAGAAATCATTACCTGTTATGTGCATAGGCTTGGAGGCAATCTCCACCTCTRTTTTGGGAAGGCTGCAAAGTGCAGCCTTCTCCATTTATGCAAGTCACTTGCTCTGCTGTCCAGGGGGGTTGGATTTGAAGAGATTTTCCATTCAGCTGTTTCGTGTCAGCTTGGTAACGAATTATAGCCAAAAATACTAAAGCAAGGCGCTTTTTTCCCCTTTCTTGTCTCCTTTTAGGACATCACTTTAAAGATACAATTCTTGAGGCTTCTTCAGAGCTTCAGTGATCACCATGAGTGAGTATGAGAAGCTGTGGTGGGTTGGGCTTTGGTGCTGTTTGCCTGGTTGTGTTTCCAGGTGTCCTGAGCATGGGACAAGCTCTATGTGAAGGGAATGTTTTACTGTCCCTAAATTTCATGTGCCTTTCAGCTCTTGCTGAAACAACCTAACATTTGCTCTGCAGTRGGCATGTCTGAATATGTCTGGTGGAGGTTAAACCCAGCCCATTTTGCCTCATGTTGAAATGAGCTCAGACATGTACAGGATGAGTTAACGCTTTCTGGCTGAAGGAATGAGGAGGCAGCTTTCCTTTTTTTTCTGCCTTCTCCCTGAGATCTGGCACTGAGCCAGGGAAGTAGGAAGAGATCTGTCTGCCTTCAGAAGGCATCCTTAGGAAAACTTGAGTCTGCTGGAGTAGTTTGAGGTGTGATGCAGTTTGGGGGTTTCCTAGATGCTGTGCTGCTGTTGTTGGTTCTGCCTTGTGGAATTGCATCCTGCATTCCATCAGTGYCCTGTTGCTCTAATTCCATTGTGGRAGGTGGTGTCCACTTCCTGACAAACTCCTCTGAGCCATTTCAGGTGCTGGTCATTCCTAGAGCCAGGCTGATGTTTTTAGTCCTGTTGGATAGATTGCAAATATCAGCCTTTTTGATTGTGGAATATTAGCTTTGAGGAGCTGATGGATGTAGACAAGGAGGCAATGCTGACCTACTGTAAATCCTTCATGCAAGAGGTTGTTTGCCTGGGAATCACTCCAGGTTTTCCAATAAAATCTCTTCAGATGATGTTATTACTTAAGTGGCTGCTACAAAGATCTCAGGCTTGTTTGAACAGACAACAGCTCCCAGCYGTAACATTTGAGGGTGTGGAATGTGTGGAATCTGGTTGGGGGTTTAAATAATTACATGAACTTTCTATGAAATCACTGATAAGCTGAGTTAACTGAGGACAAGATGAGAGCAAAGTACTTGTATACTGATACTAATTCAGTGAGATTGTGTCCAAACCAAACTCACAGAATTGTTGATTGCAGGGAGAGAAAGGCTGTGTTCTCATTGCAGAATCCTGTTTAATCTACATCAAAGGAAACTGCATGAGAGCCTCAGTGGACACTGATGTGGATGACAGTGTTGGAAGCAAGAAGGAACCTCACACTGATCACTGCATCCTCTGCTCCCTGAGCTTTTCTGAAAAGAAATCTTTGCTGTCTGATTTTGAACACCTAGAAGCAGGAAGAGTCTCAGGGAGCATGCTGGCATTGGACAGGCAGGCTGGCAAAGGGAGCCCCCAGGCTGAGTTTCTCCTCTATCAGACTTGTTCTGCATTTAGTTTATTTTACAAAGTAATTTATTTTCCTTAGGAAAAGTTCAGTATTTGGTAAAGAATTTAATGCACTTTCGTGGCATTTATAGGCATCATTTAGTTTTAAAGTATTTCCAGAGTCATTTGCTCAGAGTAATAAAATGCCRGGATAATTGAGTCCTTTTTTGCAGTTTCTGCTTTGTAACTGAGATTTTTTTTTTTATTTAAAAAGATCCCAGTCCTGCAGCCCTTGTAGGCCTGTGGCTCTGCTTTTCATGGAATTGCATGTTTGTCTCTTGAATTCATCCTGGTTTTCTCCCCTACYCCCCCACTGTGTTGCTTTAGGAACAAGTATCTCCTTTTGAACAGCCAGGAATTGAATGAGCTGAGTGCAATCTCCCATAAAGCCAACATCCCTGAAGTGGATGCAGTTGTCAACACTGACAGGTGAGGGGGGATTCAGGGTGCAGGCTGGCAATATAAAAATTTTGGAAACACTCTAGACTGGAAGTTTGACATTGCCTGTTTTGCTTGAGCTCACTCTCTCCACCACACTTTATCTTAGTGACACRTTTCAGTGGGAGGTTTGTGGGATACTGATGGTCATTAGCAAATCTAAAATGTGCCCAYGCTCAGAGTAAGGGGCTTAAAAAACAAAAGCAACTTAAAAAAAAAAATGGGGAGATGAGTTCATGGCTCAGACTTCATTATGRTGTGCTGGATCTGCTTGTCTGGCCTTCCTCATGTGAGGCATTGCAGACAGACCTGGAAAGTGAACTCTGATCCCTCTAATCATTAATGGCTCCYGCTAATAAATCTCAGTTTTGGCATTCAGGAGCAGTCTGTGCACACATAATGTCCATTCCAGGCTGCATGARTACATCCAAGTGTCTGCTCAGAGTATTTTAAGAGCAGCTAATAACCAGAATAAGCTAAATTAGATTAACATGTTAAGCCACTTACAGAATCTCTAGTGTTACATTTGAGTATCTGTTAGATGCACTATTTTGATCTAATAAGCTCTTTAATRTGTGGTTCTGGTGTATAAACCTCAGCAGATGGAATATTGTTTGCAGAATTGAGTGTGTCAGAATGCTCCCAGGGTATCAGCAGGGACTTGGTCTGCACAGAGCAGATTTACCTCACTCCAAAAGGGAATTCTCTAAGAGGATTTCTAGATTATAATTATTATCATAATACTCTKTCTAATTGGGAACAACTTAGGGATTTTTTTCACCCTTAGCATTTAGTTTTCATGTTGCTTTTCTTGATACGTGAGATCAAGGCATTACTTCTGCATTAATTTAATRCAGGTAGATACTCCACTGAAGTTTAATACAAGTAGTATTACTTGTATTAGTAAATACTTTAGTTTGTACAACCTCTGTGCTTTTACTACAACCTCAAGTAGCATCCAGCTTTCCATTCTCTGCTCTGCCTCCTAAATGGAATTTAGACTTTCCTTTACATTTGTTGAGAAGAAAAAGGAAGTTTTTTTTCATTCCTAATCTCGTATGTTTTTTTTTTCCTTGTCTCTTAATTCCCTCAAAGTGTGAATTGGTATTTCTGAAATCATTAGAATTACAAGAGAAGAAGAGTAATTTTTTTTAGGACTCTTTTGGAAGTATGTTGCAGGTATTGCAGATACTTATCAAGGGCAGTCAGGAGAACTCTTCTGCTGATAGAACTAGCACAGTATTTGTATTGCATATTCAAATATTGAGATTTTGWTCATCAAAAGCTCTGAAGCAGAGACTGTATTCAGTGTTCAGTGCCTGCCCAACCCTTCCACTCACACTGTTATTTCTCCACCTGCTGCAGGAGTCTTGTCTGTGATGGCAAGAGAGGTTTGCTGACCAGATTGCTTCAGGTCATGAAGAAGGAGCCAGCAGAATCCTCCTTCAGGTGGGTTCACTTTGCCTCTGATGTGCTGTTTGAGATCCCTGGGATGTAGCTTTGGTTTTATCCAGCTTAGAGCAGCTGAGAGGGTTTGAGAATCAAATGGAAAGGTCTGGTGGCTTTGTTGTGCTGTGGTGGCAGTGCAGGTGAGAAGAAATCACAGCCAGTGATTTTCTGCAGGATTAATAGGTCTGACTCCAACTTCAGACTGGAATGAAACAGATTAGGAAACTGGATTTAAATTAGAGTTGTGATTAAGTACTTTCCTTGCTCCAAAACTAAAATCACCTTTCTTCTGTTGCTCAGGTTTTGGCAAGCAAGGGCAGTTGAAAGTTTTCTGCGAGGCACCACCTCYTATGCAGACCAGATGTTCCTGCTCAAGAGAGGGCTCCTGGAGGTAAATAAGTTTATGGCAGGCATCCTCCATAGCAATCAAGAAGGATTTGTCTGTAATGGGTCCAAAAGTGGGTAAAAATGTAGTGTTAAATGCTATGCTGGGTTTAAAACTCAGTAGGGAAATCAAGGCTGCTCAAGCTGCCCCCTTTTGATACTGGGGGAATAAATACCAAGGAAGGTAARTCAGCATCAAAATTTACTGGAGAAATCACAATAGAGGCAACAGTAATAAATGAAAAATTGCCCTCATTCCTGTGTTAATATGACAAATAATGGGAATACTTTAAAAAAATATCTGTGAATTCTACTTGTGGCAGCCAGATGTGGCCAGTTGTATAACCTGCACCACTGGGGAGTTAACAGGAGACTTGTCTGAACTGTTGTCTTTACTTCTTTGTTGTGACACCCAAGAACCTGCAGAWAAATGCTTTAAATACTGGTTAAATCAGGGTCTGTGTAGTGCTGCTGGCTTGGACTAAGCTRTGGCAATAACATGTTTTCCTTCCCTTCCAGCATATTCTCTACTGCATTGTTGATAGTGAGTGCAAGTCACGAGATGTGCTTCAGAGTTACTTTGACCTTCTGGGAGAGCTGATGAAATTCAATATTGATGCATTCAAGAGGTTCAACAAGTACATCAACACAGATGAGAAGGTAAATATTTGTGAAAGCTGCCSCCTGTGGCTCAAAATACACCCTTTTATAACCAGATGGAGCACTGAAACTCAGATTCATTTGGTTTTGGTGTGGTTTTAGAGCTTGGGGCACAATAAACRTTAAGGGGTGAGCTGCAAAGTTCCTCAGTGTTTTCAACCATGCTTCAGCTGTCCTGAGTCTGTAAGTTCTGAGCTGGTCAGCAAACACTGCCCTGCTATGTCATCAGGCAGGTCTAAGATCAGGCTCAAGGGTGGCAGAACATTTCCTGTGAAGTCACCAGGTTTTGGATTAAGTGGTAGTTGTGGACATCGAGACAGCTCCAGAAAGTCTTTTACTGGATCTTGCMGTGGAAAGTGCTTCATGAATATGGCTTAAAATCCTTAATACTGCAAACAGGCATTTGTATTTGATGTTATTTGAACTTAGAAATACTTTAGAATGTTGTGGCCTGTGTAATTACTTGTAAAATTGAGTTGCATATTAGATCAGGAATAGGCAGCAAAGGGATTTCATGCTCTTGTGCACTTTGTACATMTAACATCAGCTGGTGGGTAGGTTTTGAATGGCCTCATGCTCTCACTTTSGTTACTGTAATGTTTCTCTCATTGCTCTGATATCTGGTAGGCCTTGGAGAAGGGATGTATAATGTATTTAGAAGAAAATTGTATTTAATTTTGGTTGTTTTTCTCCAGTAAATGAACTCACACATTCTAGAGAATGTCTTYATACTTCGTATGTGCTTCCTATTTAGTGATCTGTGACTAGGTTTAGTTCTCATTCTGACTCCCTCACTGTGTTCCTCCCTAGCACTGTCTGCTTGTACAAAATCAGTGTAGGAAAATATGGAGGGGCAGGAATTCTCCCTYTTTCAAAACAAATTTTGGCTTAGGCTGGATGAGACAGGGCTGGGAGTGATGTCTCCTCATATTCTTRTTAGCAATAACAAAAAAGTAATGACCCTGAGTATTAATATATTTAATTTTTTTAAACTCAGTACTAACAAGTGTTTCTGTTCAGTTCCAGATATTTTTAAATCAGATCAATAGCTCTTTGGTGGACTCMAACATGCTCGTTCGCTGCATTACGCTGTCCCTGGACCGGTTTGAGAATCAGTCTGATGCTAAAGGTGAATGGGAAGAAATGGGGTGGGACTGGACAGTGTTTGGTGGTGATAAGGGTTAATTTAAATCTGTGCTTTGACAGTTTGGAGGTTAGACAAGGAAATGCCACCCTGAAAGTTCAAGCACCAGATGTGAGTGCCCTGGTGCTTGGATCAGTGTGTCTGAGCCCTCAGCACSTGGTGATGGTGTTTCTCCTCTTGCTGCAGTTGCAGAGGTCCTGTCCGAGTGCCGCCTCTTGTCCTACATGTCCCAGATGTCCATGAGAATGTCCTTCCTTTTCCGTCTCATTAATATTATCCATGTACAGACACTCACACAGGTAAAGAGCTGACAGTSACTTTGCAGTTGCCTTCCTGGGCCTGGAATGGGGAGCAGGGCTGGGAGCAGGGGGGAGCCTGGTTTCCCTTTTGTGTGCAGAACACCTGGACTGTGTGCTTTCCATAAGTTTATTTTATAAGGACATGCACACAACCAGTATCTTGATACTTATATTCTTTGCTGTGTAACTTTTACTTCCAGGAAAATGTCAGTTGTTTGAACACAAGTTTAGTTATCCTCATGCTGGCCCGGAGGAAAGAAAAGCTCCCTTTTTATCTGCGCACCTTGCAACAGATGGAATACACGGAAAAATACCCTGGCTTCATCCTGAACAACTTCCACAGTCTCCTGCGATTCTGGCAGCAGCATTACCTCAACAAGGATAAAGACAGCACCTGCTTAGAAAATGTATGTGACCCTCTTCCGGTGGCAGGAGTCAATCACAGCAGCACCTGTCTGCCAGTCCCCCAAAAAAGGCGGGGTGGGTGGTTGGGAAGGGAAAGAAGGGAGGARGTTCTGCTCCCAGTGTAACTCCTGTAGTGCTTTTCACACCTCAGAGTCAGCCTAGCACAAGGCAGGYTTTTGGTTTCCCTGCACACAGAGCCCGAGGTCTTGGCTCTGGCACACAGAAGTGGGCCCTGCTAGTTCTGAGTGGGATGGAGAGGCAGGGCTGGCAGGATGGCCAGGGAGGGGAAGGCAGGACAGAATCCTTTGCTGAATTTTGGAGTTGCAGTGTGTTTGCACATCACCACGTGTCTTGGGCCACTGTGGGTAGAAATAGCCAGTCATCCAGTTATGTGGGTGATGTGTCATCTGGTGATGGGCTGCTGTAGTGACCTTTTGTCTCTCAGGGAATAACACAGGGGGGATGTGAGCAGGGAGGGTTGTTACCCCTGTGTCACCTCAGGAGTGGGAGCTTCCTCCAGCATTGGCTTATCTGCAGCACCACAGGGACCAGCRTGTTTGGAGTGGGCAGCAAAGGAGAAGTTTGGGATTGCTGGGTGTACTGGCCCAGGCAGGCATGTTGGGGTCACCCCGTGCTGCTTTTAGCAGGGCTGCAGCTGCCACAGGTGCTGAGAATCCCTATGTGGAACTGCATATTGGGAGACTGCTTGTAGGGTGGAGCCGTTCAGCACCCAGCCCTTGTGCTGCAGGCCTGGGGAGGGAGAGCGGAGTGGGGAATCCAAAGTGGGGGTCACAGCGTGGGGCTGGGCAGCTCGGGCTGAACAAGAAGTGATTTTCAGCTCTGGGAGGTGTTCCCTCTCGAGCTGGTGCCCTGTCCCCCACTGACCACCCTGTTCTCTGTGCCCACAGAGCTCCTGTATTAGTTTTACCTACTGGAAAGAGACTGTTTCGATACTGCTCAGTCCGGACCGGACGTCCCCCTGTGCCATAGTCAGCTACATCGACGAGGCGTACATGGACATTGACAGAGACTTTTCCGAGGAGTGATTCCCACCCCCGGCTTCTGACGGGCAGCTCGGAGAGTCCCTCCAGCCCGGGGATTTTCAGGGATACGCTGTGTAGTGTGTGCGTGCAGCTCGGAGCCACGGAGCATCGTCCCACCCCAGCCCCTCCCGGCCCTCAGCTCTGACCTCCGACACTCGGACAGCTCTCTGGGCAACGCATTCAGGGATGTATCTTCCAGTTGTTCTGGGATAAAAATAATCACCTGCAAAAACCAGCCTGTACTGTTTTTTTCCTCTCTGCCAGTCTGTCAGGGCTGGGCAGCAGGGGTTTTGCTGACATGAGTGTTCTCTGTATGTGCCAGTTGAGGTGTGGCTCTCTCAAGGCTGCCAGGATGAGCAAATCAAAAAGCACAGCAATTGCCCTCCAAGTGTGAGGTCCAAGGAGCCAATCTGAGCAGGAGCCTCCCACCAGCCACGTGCAAAGCCACCACGAGGACTCGGTGCAGGTGTAACTCTTCCACTGGGCTTTGGAATTGGGGGGTTGGGGTTGGTTAGAGCATGGGTGTGTGTGGGTGTGTGTGCTTTTAATTCCTGAGAGTCCCAGCTCCAGTCACCTCTTTACCATCTCCTTTTGGACCGTTTGGTACTAAATCTACCTGTGCATTAGGAGAGAACCTCTGCTCCTKCTGTCCTTCCTGCAGATCCTTCCCATCTGGAGGCGTTTCGCAGTGCTGGAGAACAGAGACATTTCAGCAGTGGTGGAATTGCAACAGGGGTTGGCTTTTTCACGGAGCGCTAGCATTAAAATGTTCTAATTTTCTAAACTTGCGGCTTGTCCCTTCTTGGGTAATTAATCTGGTTTTAAAATCCTTTTCAGGACCATTGCTCTTGATGTTAACCTGCTATGCCTGGAAGTCTTATGTCAGTCTCTGCTTTCAGTTCTTAATATCAACACACACATTAATCTTGCAGTGCAGTATTTACTGGAGATGTCCATTTTTTCCTGGATCTGTTTTAATCAGACTGTGTTAAATGGTAGGAATAAACACTCCTGGTTGAAAATAACTTTGTAGGATATGTTGGGAAAGGGGGAATGGGCTTTTGGCAGTCCTGATTGCCAAACCTGCCCTGCCTGCTCACCGACACCATGTTGCTCGAACACATTCAGATACCCAGGAATGAGATATGTTACACTTAAGCCACTACATTTAAGTCAAAAACATGTCTTGCAGCAACAGCTAAAACAAAGTTTTGAAACAGACCTCTGAAYTTTTTTAACCTTTTCTAATTTATTTGATGAGATGACTACAGCTCTGTCCAGGCACCCAGGGGGTGAGGACTTCCCAGAGCTGCAGCTTTTTGTCTCGYAGTTGGCAGCAGCATGAACCCCACCCTGAGGCTCCATCCCCAGGGACAGGACTTGTCTCTGAACATCTCCCTTCTCCTCTCTCTTCTCCCATACCTCRGTGTCCCACTGTGGGCTCACAGGGTGGTCAGAGCTGCTGAGCTTGTGCATAAAACTGGAGCCTCGCAGGAGCTCCTGGTGTCCCTCTGGTGAGGGGACCCCGGGGAGCTCCTCACTGCAGCAGCTTCACCTCTGTTCTCACCAGGTCACCCCGACCCTGCCCCTCCCTCCTCTCAGCTCATTTCTTTCTCATCTGTACTTTTTTTTGTTCTTGGGTATTTGTGGTTTTGGTGTATCTTTGCTTCTTAACTGTAATAGATGTACACTTGAAATAAATGCTTCAAATTAAAAGGCTTTTAAGTTAAGGGATGCCTTTTCCATAGTGTAGTTAATTGGTGCATCCACTGATTGCTGCTGTATYCTTGCACATTCTCACTCCCCTCTCTGTGTTTTAAAGACAGTTTGGGGTCCTTCTGCCTCTGTCCTTGCCTGTGGGTCTGGGGGAAGCTGAGCTGAGCCCACACCATCCCTGGGGCACCTCCCAGGCCTGGGAGCACAGGTTGGGCTTTGCTTTTGGGCTGATTTGGCAGAGAAAGGCACAGGGAAGAAAACCCTGGCAGCTTCTGTGGGGTGGAGTGTGCTGGGCTCCAGGGAAAAGGCTGTGCCCAGCGTACACAGGAAATCCTAAGTGGGACAACATTCCTTTGAGATGTCTGTCCATGCTTTGGGATGTCTGTCCATGCCAGATGCCTCAGGAGCTCAGGCTGAGAGGGGCCAGCCCGTGGAGGTGGCAGCAGGCGCTGGCATGGGAGGGAGGTGGGATCCCTGGCACTAACAAATACCTCGGGAAGAACGCACTGTCCCCGTGGGGTCTGAGGTTTGTGCTGCCCTGATTAATGCCAATTTGCTAACTRCAAATAAACATATTAAATGAAAACTATTAAAGAAATCTATTTTAAAGAAATGAGTGGAGATGTGTTTCTTTGCAGTGCCTGTGCCAAAGCTGTAACACCCTGCAGGGCTGTACTGGGGGGCTTCATGTCCTCAGGGTAAAGTCTGTTCTGCCTCACACCTCAGCTCTGGTCCCGTGCTGCTGAGAGATGTGTTTTGGTGGGGAGGGATGAGGAAACGGCTCTTTTCCCAAAGCCCAGCCCAAGCCAGAGCCACAGAGCTGGGAGAGGCAGGACAGGGCTGTGCTCCTGCCCCTGCCCTGYGAAGGATATTCCCAAAGAGCCCAGGAGCAGAGGCCACGGCCCTGGTTACCCCATGACASACACAACAGAGCCAGTCCTGCCACATCTACATTTATTCACACGGTGCAAAGCTGACGGTGACTGTTGCAGCCACTCTCCTCCAACCTACAGCAGCAGCTGGGACAGGGCAGGGCAGGCAGCCGGGCTCCTAATGCTGGAAAAAAATCCCAAAAGTGCTTTGGTGAGAGCTGGATCTGGAGGCAGGGAGGGCTCAGGCACCCTTCAGCTCGCAGCAGCAGTGGGAGCTGAGGTGGCAGTGCCACRGCAGATGTGGCTGTGGCTGTGTGGGCACTCCCTGGCCCCAGGGCAGGCAGGAGCCCCTGCCCAGCTCCCCCTGCTCCCAGGCAGCYGTGCCCACCTTGGAGATGGTGACGTCCCTGGTGCGGGCGCGCAGTTTGTTGACCTGGGTCTCGGCAATGTCGGCGCGTTCCTCAGCATCGTCCAGCTCGTGCTGCACCTTGCGGTACTTCACCAGGTTGGAGTTGGCCTGCTGCTCCTGGGCACGGACAAGAGAGGGCTGGGTGCTTGGGGCACGGGGCTCAGCAGGCTCTGAGCCCCCCCCCCCATCCCTCTCATGGCCCTTTGCAGCCATGCCAGGCAGTCCCAGGGAGGGACAGCCCTGTCCCCTGTCCCAGAGCAGTGACAGGCACTTACTGCCTCCTCAAACTGGCGCTTGTAGCTCTTGACCTTGCTCTGCAGTTTGTCAATCAGCTCCTGCATCCGAGCCAGGTTCTTCCGGTCTTCCTCAGCCTGCAAGTGCCCCGTCTCCCTTAGCCAGACCCCAGCAGCCCCGTCCCCTCAGGGTCCACCTGTCCCCCACCTTTATTGGAGTCCCAGTAGTGCCTGGTCACAAACACAGTCCCAGTCTGCCCCACCACCCCAATGTGACAATGGTGTCACAGCATCCATCCCTGGTTCCCCCCTTGTGTCCATCCCACCACTCAGCTCAAGAGGTGCTGGAAATGAGCAGAAGGACCCAGAGCAGAGCGTGGATATTTTGACAGGGAGAAGCTTGAGCAGCTGTTGCCATTCACCACCGAGTGCCCAGAACATGCCCAGGGTCAGGGTTACTGTTGGGTGCCACGAGAGGCCGAGCAGACAGAGGTGTGCCAGGTGCAGCTGGAGCGGGGCTGGAGCTGTGTCTGTACCTGGTAGCTCAGCTCCTTGATCCTGCGCTCGTACTTGCGGATGCCCTTCTGGGCCTCAGCCATCTTCTTCTGCTCCGCATCCAGCTCTGCCTCCAGCTCCCGCACCTGCAGGGCACAGCCAGCCTCAGTACCCGGCTCCAGGCACCAGTGCCAGCCCAGCTCAGGACAAGCCACTTTCCCAGTTCAAAGAAGCCAGAGCAGAGGCTAAAACCACCTCAGCTGGGCCCAGGCTGGCAGGTCCTCTGCTCTCTCCGAGGCATCACCTGGCCCCAGAGGGATGGAGCAGCCCCAGGAGTGAGCTCCTACAGGACACAGCCGGGGATCTGCCCCTGCCTTCTCACCCTGGCTTCCAGCTTCTGGATCTGCTTCTTGCCGCCCTTGAGAGCGATCTGCTCCGCCTCGTCCAGGCGCATCTGCAGGTCCTTGATGGTCTGCTCCATGTTCTTCTTCATCCGCTCCAGGTGCGCGCTCGTGTCCTGCTCCTTCTTCAGCTCCTCTGCCATCATGGCTGCCTGTGAGGCCAAGAGCAGGGGTACATCAGAGCAAGGCCCGGCCAGACCAGGGCCTCAGTGGAGAAGTGAGACCCTCCCTTCTCCTCCTGCCCCTCTCAACACACACAGCACAGTCCCCACCACTCCCTTACATCCGTGATGGCCTTCTTGGCCTTCTCCTCGGCGTTGCGACACTCCTGCACCGCATCCTCCACCTCGCTGCTCAGCTGGGAGATGTCTGCCTCCAGCTTCTTCTTCTGGTTGATCAGGCCCGTGTTCTGCACACACAGCAGGCTCAGTGTGACCGGGGCTGGTCATTCACCAGTGGCCCCTCTGCTGGCCAGGCTCCYGGCTCTCCTGGAGCCGCAGGACGTGGCAGTCCTCACCTGGGAGTGGAGCAGGGTGACCCTCTCGGTGGTCTCCAGCAGCTCCTGCTCYGCCAGCTTCCTGCTCCTCTCCGCCTGCTCCAGCGCYGCCCGCAGCTCCTCCACCTCTGCCAGCAGCAGGTTGTTGCGGCGCTCCAGGGCCCCCGCCTGCTCCTTCAGGTCATCGTTGTGGCGCTGGGTGTCGTCCAGCTCGATCTGCAGGTCCTGAGGGGCAGCGTGGGGTCAGTGGGACAGCGGGGAGCCGGGCTGGCAGCGGGGATGGCACCGAGGCTGTCCCAACCTTGATCTGGGCCTGGAGCTGGCGGCCCAGCTGCTGGAACTCGGCGGCCTGGCGGTTGGCGTGGTTCAGCTGGATCTCCATCTCGTTCAGGTCCCCCTCCATCTTCTTCCTCAGCCGCACGGCCTCGTTCTTGGCGCGGGCCTCGGCGTCCAGTGAGGCCTGCATGGAGTCCATGGCGCGCTGGTGGTTGCGCCTGTGGGACAGGCTGTGTGTCAGCCACGGCCCCTGGGGACACCCAGCCCAGGGTGACCCTGCCAGGTACCAGCTCTGCCCCCGTACCGCATCCCAGCCCATCCCCTCACCCCACACACCTCAGGTTCTCAAACTCCTCGTCCTTCTCCGCCAGCTTCCTATCCATCTCAGCCTTGATCTGGTTCAGCTCCAGCTGGATGCGCAGGGTCTTGCTCTCCTCGTGCTCCAGGGCTCCCTGGACACAGCTCAGCCGTGGGAAGGTGGTTCCTGGGAGGGGGGTCTCCCCAGCCCCCCACCCCAGCCTGGCCTTGTCCCCCAACCCCTTGCTGTGGGGCAGGGCAGCTGGAGCCATCCCAGTGCCTCAGGGGTTGCAGGACCCCCATGAATGGGGTTCCCAGGGGTTACAGCCTGGCTCAGGACTGTCACCCCCAGCAGCACCCAAGCTGAGCTGCAGGGTGGGCCAGCGGCTCCTGGGGGCAGCAGGAACATGTGGGAAACAAGGACTCACCTCAGCCTCCTCCAGAGCTGCCTGGATATCGTTCTTCTCACTCTCCAGCACTTTCTTCACCTTCTCCAGCTCATGGATGGTTTTGCCACCCAGACTGATCTGGTCAGTCAGATCAGCAATTTCCTCTGCCAGGGACAGAAGGAGTTTGGTCAGGAAGGTGGTGGGGCCAGCCCCACACAAGTGAGGTCCCCATCCCCCTGCCCGGGCTCAGTCGACATCCCTCAACCCCTTGGAGAGCAGCTGAGGCTGTGCTTGGGGACATTTCTGCAGTCTGGCAGAGCAGAGAGCATGGAAGAGGCATCAAGGAGCCAGGGAGACCTGTTTGTCCAAGAGTGACACTCACACAACAGCCATGGCGCTCAGCAGAAAATCATGGACCACGTGGGGACAGGAGCCACATGGGGACAGGAGCCATGTGGGGACAGGAGCCATGTGGGGACAGGAGCCACGGGGCTCTGCCTGTCATCCCAGAGTGTCCCCAGCAGGAGGGCAGGACACACCCTGGCATCTCCTCTCAGCTGCTCTCTGCTCCATCTCCAAGGGATGGGCAGAGCAGCAAGGTCCTCTCCTGGCCACAAGGGACCCAACCCCACATGCCCGAGCACAGGGCAGGAGCAGCACTCTGGGCACAGCCCAGGGGGAGCACCTGACYCCTGTCATACCCTGCAGGTTCTTGTTCTCCCTCTTGAGGGTCTCCAGGTTGTCCAGGGACTCCTCAAAGGCATTCTTGAGCTTGAAGAGCTCGGTGCTCAGGCTGCGYGACTCYTTCTGCGACGCCTCCAGCTCCACCTGGGTCTCCTCATATTTCTGCTTGCACTCGGCCAGGATCCTGTCGAAGTTGCGCTGCTTCTTGTCCAGGGCRGCACAGGCCGAGTTGGCGCGTTCCAGATCCACCGAGAGGTCCTCGATCTCGGTCTGCAGCCGGTGCTTGGTYTTCTCCAGCGAGGAGCACTTGGCGTGGGCGGCYTCCACRGCCTCCTCGGCCTCCTGCAGCCGTGTGGCCAGCTTCTTCCTGCCRATGGCACCGGGGTGAGCACCCTGCCCTGGTGGCACTCTGCCCCACAGCCTCATCCAGCTGTGCCAACCGGGTCTGGGAGAGCCCCTGCCCCRGTGCCACTCTGCCCCATGGCCTCAAATCCAGCTGTGCCACCCTGGGTCTGGGAGAGCCCCTGCCCCAGTGCCACCCCATCCCACAGCCCCAAATCCAGCTGTGCCACCCCGGGTGTGGGGGACCCCTATTGCTGAACAGAAAGTTGCCACCTGCAGGGAACCATCTCATGCCGTGGAACTCACTTGGCTTCCTCCAGCTCCTCAGTCCTCTGGATGGCGTCAGTCTCGTACTTGGTTCTCCACTGGGCCACCTCAGCATTGGCTTTGGACAAGTTCCTCTGGAGCTCGCTCTTGGCCTCCACCTCCTCCTCGTACTGCTCCCGCAGCAGGTCACAGTCGTGCCGGGACGCTTGCAGGGCGTGGGCCAGGGCGTTCTTGCTCTGAGGAAGGGAGAGCAGCAGCTGAGCCCGGGCTCCAGGACAGGGACTGTGGCACCAGGACCGAGAGGAGCAGCAGGGAACTGCTCTTCCCAGGTTAAGAGCTGTTCTTCCCAGGTTAAGAGCTGCCACAGCATCACTCAAAGATCAGCCACACCCTGGGAACCTCACCTTGGTCTCTTCCTCCAGCTGCCTCTTGAGCTCCTCCATGCTCTGTGTGAACGAGACCTTGCCACGGCTCAGCTGGTTGATGAAGGACTCCTTCTCCTCCAGCAGCCGACTAAGCTCTCCTGGGTTCAAACAGAGCCAGAACAGCTCCTTTAGGGCTGCAGGGCTGCAATCTGCACCAGCCCACCCTCCCCAGAGCCTGTGCCCTCCAGCTGTATCCCCACCCGGGCAAAGGGCCGTGGGCAGAGGTGCACTCAGCTAAAAGCAAAGGATGTCAGTGAGGAGCCTCTCCTGATGCACCACCATAGTTCCCTCCGTGGGAGGAGGAGGACAGAGCCCACCCCGACACCCCGAGCAGCCAGGTCAGGTCCCCACGCACCGTTCTCGGTCTGCAGCCGGCCCCGCTGGGCGTTCACGTCCGTCAGCTGTCGCTGCAGCTCGTCCACTTTGGCCTTGGCCTCGTTCAGCTGGTCCTCGTAGGTGCGGCACAGCTTCTCTGCRCTGGCCTGCAGGCACCAAGCACGGCCTGGCTGAGCCCAGCTCTGCTCACAGAGCTCGGTTCCCCCACCCCAGCACTCCCTGCCCCGCTCAGCACATCCTACGGGAACGCAGAGCAAACAGCAGGAGCCTGACAGAGCTCTCGTGCCTCTAAGCTGAGCTGTGAGCCAAACTCACAGGAAATGCCTTCCCAGAGCCTCCAGACTTGATGGGACAACAATATAATAATAGAATAACAATATATAATAACAACAATAATAAATATATAAAATATATAAATATATCTTATAATAATGTTAAATAATAGTAACAGTAGTAAATTTTAATAAATTATAGTAAATTTTAAGCTTCGGTCCCCAGTCTGCACTAAATAAAACTGCTTTCTGTCACTGCCTGACCCAGCAGCAGGGTTAGAATTCTACCCCACTGGAAACTCCAGACAAGGACCCCCAAACCCTGTTTGCTGCTCTTTTTGGGGGCTCTGCCAATGTTGGAGGTAAAAAACTCCAGCCTGGCAGAGTTTGCTGCTGAGGATCCCATCCCCAAACTCTTCAAAAGAAATAAATCTGAGGTAAATAATAAATAACTATTATAATAGTTGTTATTATTATTATTAATAATAACAATACTTTTTCTATCCTGTGGTGACACAGGGACAAACTGTGAGTCAAACAGGGACTTGGCCATGGCAAACAGCTATTTGAGACACCATCCCATGGTGTGCTGGGAAACTGGAGAACACCTGGGAGCTCAGAAGGAAACCCTCAGAGGTAGTTGTCTACCAGTTTAGCCACTCCAGCCCACCCTGTGAGCCTTCCATGAGCTTCTTCTCACCCTGCAGCCCTTTCCTGTGTGAGTTTGATKGTGCTCTGGCCTGGCTGTAACAGTGCAGGGAAATTTAGGATCCAGAGGAACCTCCAGCTGTCCCACTCATGACACGGATGTGTCAAGCACACTGCACCAGCTGCACTGACACCCACAGGAGAGACCAACCACCCCTATGGAGAACCAGCACCCACCTTGCTCTTGGTGATGTACTCRACGTTGGAGGACAGGTCGTCAATCTCCATCTTCATCTCGCTCTTCTCCTTCTCCAGCTTCTGCTTGACGCGCTGCAGGCTGTCGATCTGCTCGCCCAGCTCGGCCGCGCTGTCGGCGTGTTTCTTGCGCAGGGCGGCGGCCAGCGCCTCGTGCTGCAGGGTGGCCTCCTCCAGGTCCCTCCGCAGCTTCAGGAACTCGGCCTCGCGCTTCTTGCTCAGCTCCAGCTGCGTGGCCGTGCTGCCGCCCGCCTCCTCCAGCCGCTCGCTCAGCTCCTCCAGCTCCCGCGACACCTCCGCCCGCTGCTTCTCCACCTTGGCCCTGGCGGCTCGCTCAGCCTCCAGCTCCTCCTCCAGCTCCTCCACGCGCGCCTGCACACACACAGAAGGCTCTGAGCTCTGGGTGAAGCTGGGCATCTCTGCTCTCCACAGCAGAGCAGTGTCTCTGCTGCTGATGGGAAGCAAGAAGCCAGTGGTCTCGTGCTGTTTGGGGAGGCAGGTGGGCCTGGCGCTCCCTGGTARCATGTTTGGAGCTCCTGCTGTGCTCTGTCCCTGCCATCAGGGACAGGAACTATCCCACACTCCAAATCCTACTCAGGGACAGCCTTTGGGCTCTCCTGGAGATGTGACTCCAACCTCCTCTCTTGTTTCATTATCACTGGCCTATGACTCCCATCACCCACTTGCTGCTCCAGCCTGACCTTGGCTTTGGTCAGTGTGCTGACTTCTGGGCTTGTTTTCATGGGAACTTCCACAAGGGTGGGGACCTGTCTCTGACAGGGAGAAGCCTATCAGCGTCCTAAATTTGGATTTTCAGAGCTTGGGCACTGGACTAAAGGTTTTATTTTGGGCAGAGGATGTCCTGAAGCTGTTCCTCGGGCTGGTGCTAGTGTTCATCCCAATAGCTCATTCTTTAATTTTCAACCCACCATATTCTGGCAGAGGGCTTGGTTCCTGCTGCCCATGCCAGCTTTTCCCATCACTCCTTTTCCAAGGAGATACCCTTGTGCTCAGAGAGGCATTGACCCATGCTGATTCCCCAGTCCATCACATCTGGAAATTTCAGTCTCCCAGGCTGTGAGAAYAGTTCTTCCCACCATACCTGGACCTCCTTGATCTTCTTCTGCAGCTGGGCCTCCATCACTTGCCCATCTTCAATCCTTGAGTTCAGCTGACTCATTTCAAAGTCTTTCCTGCACAGACAGAAGCCAGAGCCTCTGGTCAGACAAACACTGTCCTGACAGRTCCTTCTGGCTCCTAAATTTCCCTGCACTGTAACACCCAGGCCAGAGGACAATCAAACCCACACCAGAAAGGGCTGCAGGGATGAGAAGAAGCTCATGGAAGGCTCACAGGGAGGGCTGGGCCAAACTGGCAGACAGCTGGCTCTCAGGGTTTCCTTCCAAGCTCCCAGGGTGTTTTCCAGCTCCCCAGTGAGAATGGGACATGACTAAAGTCTGCACTTGCAGATGGGGTCCCACAATGTGTTGGATCCTGTACCCCACAGACAGAGGAAGGTCTGTCATGCCCTGATCTGTGAGTCTGTCACAAGCTCCTCATCCTCTCTGCAAAGTGCACAGGGAAACCAAGCCCTCCTTGTGCCTGGGCTGGCCACAGAGCAGTGCCCAGGGCTACAGTCCAGCAGCCCTGCAGAGGCCACACATCTGCTGCATTTAGAGGGGCAGAGCAAGCCCAGAGCCCGGGCATGTGTCACACTCACTTCTTGAGCTTCTCATCCAGCTGCTGTTTGTCATTCTCCAGATCCATTACAGACTCTTGTGACAGCTTCAGGTCTCCTTCAAGCTTCCTCTTGGCTCTTTCCAGGTCCATGCGGACCTTCTTCTCTTGTTCAAGGGAGCTTTCCAGCTGGAGAACGAAGGGGGATGGGATAGGAGGGACAGGGCCCTCTGCAGCCCCACCCTAACCCGTGCCCACTGCTGTGGGAATTTCACCCAGCCCGGGGAGCCAGGGGTGTTTCCCAGCTGGTCTCCAGTCCCATTCCCTCAGCCCAGGACTGCTCTCCATGAGCTGCCCCAGATCACATCTTGTTTCAGGGCAGTTTGTCWATCRCGTTATTCAACAATTAAATAYTGGCCATATTAAAGAGGGATCTGGGAACTATCCCACRCTCCAAATCCCACTCAGGGACAGCCTTTGGGCTCTCCTGGARATGYGACTCAAACCTCTTTTGCTTCATTGTCACTGGCCTATGACTCACATCATCCACTTGCTGCTCCAGCTTGACCTTGGCCTTGGTCAGTGTGTTGACCTTGTCTTCCTCAGCCTGCAGGTCATCCAGGGCYTGCTGGTGGGCCTCTTGCAGGGCTTTCTTCTCCTTTGTCAGCTTGGCAATGATCTCATCCAGAGCAGCCATCTCCTCAATCAGGTTTTTAACCTAGATCAGCGAGGCCAAAAATAGAGAGCATCTTCTCAGAGGGAGGGGGTGCAAAGCTCCTCCAGCCAGACCTTGAAAGTCCATCCAAGGGCCAGCTCAGCACCCCACCAGCAGCCAGCCCCTGTCCCCTTGGCCAGGCTGGCCCCACCAGTGGGTGTTCCATGCCCCATATCAGTTGCCACAGCCCAGAACCATTTGCCCCCACCCCTCTGCCCTGTGCCACGTCCCCCACCCCAGGAGCCTTGTCCCAGCCATTTCCCTGGTGTCCCCACAAGCACTGAGGCCCTGCAGGGAGGTCGCTCACCTTGTTCTCCGTGGCRTGTTTCTCCTTCTCCACCTTGGCCAGGGTGATCTCCAGGTCATCAATGTCCTTCTTCAGCTCTGCACACTCATCCTCCAGCTTGCGTTTCTTGGCGGTGAGCTCCGAGTTCATCTCCTCCTCATCCTCCACACGCTCCATCAGCTCCTTCACCTTGGCTTCCAGCTGGATCTTGGACTTGATGAGCAGGTCACAGCGTTCCTCTGCATCTGCCAGGTTGTCTTGCTCCTGGGAGAGGCACAGGAGAGCCAGCACTCACTCCCCGCCCCAGGACTCTGCTCTCAGCCCTGCTGTCCTGGCCCAGAGCTGAAGCTCTCCCTGTGGAAGGGCAGAGCAAACCCCAGGTGCTCAGGGGTACAAAAAATACAGCTCCAGTCACTGCCCGTTATCGAGGTTCACAGGACAATCATTCACACTGACCGTGGCCAAAGAGCAGCTCCATCTTTCCACAGGAAGGAAAGAAAACATGGCACAAAATTTGGCAAGCCAGCACCACCATCCCTCCCACCCCCTTGTAAGGTGAACACCCTTTCCAGTGCCAGGGGATCACAAATCCCTGTGACAGCCCCAGGATGTGACAGTATTTCAGCTCTCACAGCCTTAGGTTGTATTTCAGACAGATTGTGGCAATGAGGGAGAGCCACCCAAAGCTGAAGGAGGGATCTGGGACACTCTGCTCCTTCTTCCACCCATGGACCCTGCACGGGTTTTACACTTCCAGACAGAGGGTGAGGCACTCACTGCCTGCAGCTGGAGAGCCAGGTCGTTCTTCTCCTGGATCATGGACACCTGYTTCTCTTCCAGCTCCTTCCTCTTAGCCTCAGACTTCTCCAGAGCCTCCTTCATCTTCTGGAATTCCTCCTTCAGGCTGGACATTTCCTTCTCAGTCTGAGCAGACTTGAGCAGAGGCTTGATCTTGAAGAACAGCTTCATCCAGGACCAGTTCTTGACAGCGTTGAAGGCCCGGATGTTCCACTGGATGGTGTAGAGGGCTTCCCTGGGGGAATACGAGCACAGCATGGTCAGGGGTGTGCATTCCTCACCACTCATCCTGGCTTCTACAGGCCTGGACAYGGCTCCTGACACCATTCAGAATGGTGAGTGAATGGCACACGGTCTGCACACCGTACTGGCCCTGCTGGGATGGGTGGGGTGGCCTGGATTGCAGGTCTCTTCACTCCCTCTGAATCTCCCAGCAGAATCCAGAGTCTCCCCACACCCAGATCCTCCCTGCCAGGGCCATGCCAGAGCTCTTCCAGGCCTGCCCCCACCCCTCAGGACCAACCACTGCYGTGCACAGGCAATCCCCACAGGCCAAACCCACTGCCATGTGCAGAAGGGACAAGCAGACACAAAATTTTGCCTTTCCCCCCACAACTCTACCTCCTGCTGATGATCTTCTGATACTCCACACGCATCAGGTACCCGCGGATCCTGGCCTGCAGCATSGTCAGCACCTTGGCCAGACGCTCATCTCGCATCTCCTCCAGCAAGCCCAGCAAACCCGCCTTGAAAAACACCTGTGGGCAAGGGAATGGGGTCACCAGCAGAAGGGCAGAGGGCTCAGGGGTACCCCAGCCTGCCAGGGAGCCCTGGAGGTGCACACACACACGGCACAGGCACAGGGAAACTCATCCCCTGCCCTGAGCTCATTGTGCTCCCCAGCAGGGACGAGCTGCTGTGATGGGTGGGATGAGGTCAGGCAGCAATGACCACTCAGGGCTGGTTTTTCTCTTCCCAACCAGCATTTCCCTCTGCCCTCCCGAGTCTCTCAAGGGCCACACACACCCTGCAGAGTGCAGGGCTGCAGCGGGACTGTGGCCAGGCAGGACAGGCACAGAGAACAACAGGAGGGACAATTCCTCCCTCCCAAGGACCGGCTGCCTGCTCTCACCTTTGTGTGACCGAACTTGTACTGGGCACGGTCCAGCTCCAGGGAGCTCAGCAGCTTCTCCGTGGCCTTCCTGCTGTCCACAAACTTGTCTTCTGGGATGGCTGCTGGGTTGAGGATACGATATCTGCAGGGACACAGCAGAGGGAGGCCATGCAATGGATCTGCAGCACCATCATCATCCCAGAGCCTCAGTCACGCCAGGTCCCGCTGGAGCCATGTGGCTGCACCGCTGCCTGGAGCTGTGTGTGAACCAGCTGCTCCAGGGCACAGGGGTGCAGGCACTGGGGAGCCCTGACAGATTTCAGTCCCTGAACATCAGGGACACTGTGCAAGGAGGCCACTGGCCTCACCATGCCTGGTCAGGCCCAAGTGAAGCAGCATAAATGGGACCAGCTGGAGAATATTAAGGATCCATCCAAGGGCAGAGAGAAATCCCAGCCAGGATCAAGGGCCTGAGCCTCACAACCATCTCCCTGCACCAGCYCTGCATTCAGCACCTCAGACATCAGAGCTCATCACAAACTCTCCGTGCCTGGCACCCCAGAGCCAGCAGCAGCGCTATCCCAAACTGGACAGGCACTGGGGGGATGTGGGGGCTCACACCAGTGCTGCACCAGCTGGGGAGCAGGCTGGAGCCAGGACAAGCCTGTCTGCCCTGGAAACACGTGCTGGGCGAGGAGGATGAGGGCATTACCGCTGCTTGAAGTCAGCGTAGAGGATCCTGTTGGGGAATCCTTTCCGGCAGATGCGGATCCCTTCCAGGACACCGTTACAGCGCAGCTGGTGCAGCACCAGGAAGGAATCCATGGCTCCTGGGGGTGAGCACAGACACAGAGCAGACTGTCAGCCCAAAAAAACAGAGGAAATGGAGCTGCAGCCCGGGTCTGAACCCGGAGAACATCCTGTGGTTTGGACATGGGGGTTAGCCCATCCTGTAGGTCTGTGCTGAGCACCAGTGCTGCAGCCTCTGATGCAGGAATTCAGCCTGAAGGACTCACTCTGCCTGCTGTTACACAAGTGCCAGTCTGCACAGATGAAATGGGAGCCTGGCAAAGCTCCTTCTCCCCAGCAGAGACTGGCCTGGGTCGCAGGAGTTCCCACACTGAGATGGGGTCAGTGGCAACATGAAGAGAGTTGGGGAGAAGGTGGGAGCAAGAATCCCTGCCAGCTCCCATGTGTGTCTGTCTCCAAGGGCACTCAGCCCCCCATCCCCAAAGGTGAAGCCCAGTTAAAGTGAGCCCTTGTACCCAGGCACAGTGCTGCCATCTCATCCTCAGCAACCTGCTCAAGGGACCTTTGGCAGACTGGGACACAAATTCTGATTTTTCTTGGAGCACCAAATCGGTACAGAGATGCTGGGCCAGGCCAGATAATGCCCTGGCATCTGTTTTTACACACTCTACCTACTGCTGCCATATCAATTTACCAGCTGATATGATTGTGGCTGTCAGACTGGTGAGTGCTTTGGGAACTACTCCCAAGCAGGCTGCTGCCATCTGCCTTGGAGCTGCTTCTGAGGCCCACCACTCGCCATACCTGGGGTCTTGGTCTYGTTGGGGATGATGCAGCGGACAAAGTGGGGCTGGGTGGAGCGCAGGTTGGTCATCAGCTTGTTGAGATTCTCCTGCAGGGCACACACAGCAGGTGAGGGGACAGCTCTGCTCCCCTATAACACTTCTCTTTGTCTCCAGMCCCTTTTCCCCACAGGCAGGGAGGGAGAAACCCTGAGAGCCCCTTATGGCACGAGAAAAGGGAAATTTTCTCCTGCTGTGCTGCCAACAGGACATTCCCAGCCCTGGGACAGGATCAGAGTTCCTGGGCTGGCAGAGAGGCCAAGTGGCACCTGCAGGTTCTGCTGTGCCAGAGAGGAGCCAGACGGTTCCCAAGTGTTTGYAGGTGAAGTTTTGCTGCAGAGGAGAGCCACGAACACAGGACTGAGCATATTCCTGTGCTCAGCACCCTGCAGTTCCAGGGCTGTGTCCACACTGGCTGCAGGCAGAGAATRTCAGGAAATGCAGGATTTCCCTGCACCTCCACAGTGCTTCATCCCGAGGGCCCTGCTGATCCAGACTCTGCCTCCTTTTGTGTCCAAGGCACAGCTCTGCCTTTCCTTGTGGCWAAGGCATTTCCAGCCTTGATCCTTCCAGCTGCCTTCCCTGCCCATACAGGCTCAGCCTGCCCAGGACCAGCTCAGGGAAGGGAACACCTTCCCACAGCTCCCCATCACTGTGGGGAAACTCCTCACCACAGACACCTCTCCCCAAGGTCTGTGACTTGTCCACAATGAAGAAAGTCACACTTTTCCCTCAACAAGGGCTGTGCCACAGAGCTGCCCTCTCCAAGCATCCTGTCACAGAGTCACAGAATATCCTGAGTTGAGAGGGACCCACAAGGATCATCCAGCCCAGCTCCTGGTCCTGCACAGGACACTCCAATAAATCCACTGTGACCCTGRGAGCATWGYCCAAAYGCTCCTGGAGCCATGGCARCCTCAGGGCCRTGCCCATTGYCCTCTCACAAGGCTGYCAYGGCAGGACACATCCCCCTGTGCTGSTTTCCAGTGAGCTGAGCYCTGGGTTGGACAGATAACTCCTGTGGTGARTGTGGGATGGAGGTGTGTGCCATCCTGAGCTGTGATTCAGGTCAGATCACCCCCAGGACAGGGAGCTGCCTGCTCAGAGACCTGCCAGATCCTCCTCCATGTTCTTCTGCCCAAAGGCTGTCCTTCCCGCTGACCAGAACGAGGAGAGAAGYAGCACAGACTTAAAGTGATGTTCATGTAATTAATTATCTAAACATCACTACAAGTCTTAACTGCTGCTCTCCCAGAGGCGGAGGAGCTGCTGCAAGCATCAGATGGGCAGGAGCAGCACGAGCCCAGCTCCAAGGGAGCTTTCCCAGCCTGGAGCTTCGTGTCCTGCCCTCGGAGCACAAGGACAGGGCTGGGACCCTGCCAGGCACAGGCCTCTTGCTCAGGGATGGGAGGGAATTGGGGCGTTTTCCCTAGTGGTGATCCTTCAGGAGCTCTGCAGGTCCTTCCCCAGGAGGTGCAAGGAGCCAAGAGCCTTGGCAGGGCAGTGGGGCTCCCAGTGGGACCCTCAGAGTGTGTTTCCCTCATGGCCCTGGATGAGGGGCAGGCTCTCACCTTGTGGAGCTGCGACACCGTTTGGAAAGAAGCTGCCTTTTTACGCTTCTCCTTGGCRCCTGGCTTGTGAGGTTCCTCTGTTGGAGTGAAATATTCATTACTTACATCAGCAAAACATCTGCTTGGTTTGGAGATGGACATTTTCCCCGGTTTTGGGGGGGCTCAGGAACACCCCCAAATACCCCCAAAATTTCCACAGCCCTCGCTGTCTGTAATGCAGAGGTGATTTTGCAAAACCATCCCCCACAGCACCCAGCTCTGGGTGTTCCTCCTCAGTTCCTGACAAAAGGAACCACTTCACACACCCCAGAGTCACAAGGCCACCATGACACCCCCACAGCCCCACACAAACCCTTCAACCAGCACCCACCCACAYAGGATTTTGGGGATCAATGTGGGTTTTCCCTTTGCCCGGGCTGCCAGGGACAGGGATGCTGAACCGACAGCTGGGCACAGAGGAGAGGAGGGGAGAGAGAGAGGTGAAAACAGGGCTGAGGGTGTTCCTCACCCGAAGCAGAGCCCACATAGTTCTCATAAAGGGAGGCCAGGAGCTTGTTCTGGGATTTYTGGAAGACGGACACCACTGTCTCGTTCAGGGGGTCCTTGTTCTTGTCCAGCCAGCCCACGATGTTGTAGGGCACCTGTCCCCAGGGAGGARAGGTCAGGACAGCCCTGTGCCCATGGGGGGAAGGTGTGGGTACTGGGAAGGGCTGTCAGGCACGTACCACACCAGCATAGTGCACCACCTCGAAGTGCGCCTCGTATCGCCGCTTCTTGTCCGGCCGTGGTTTCTGGAAGTTGGGCGACTTCCCGATGTGGTTGTCGTAGAGCTTGGATTTGAAGGTCATGTCAGAGGCCTTGGGGAACATGCACTCCTCCTCCAGGATGGACAAGATGCCCATAGGCTGCAGGGACAAGGGGGGATGAAGAGGACTGAGCTCAGTGTGGCCGTGCCCCATCCCAAAACAGGGAATTATTTGTGCCACTGATGGGGAGATCCCATCCTCATCCAGGTGCAAAACTTTGGCCATGGGACTGGCCAGGCCTGCAAGATGTGGGAGGTCCATGGTGCAAGACATTGTCCAGGTCCAACAGATTGYTGAGAAGGGGAAACCCTCTCTAGGATTGCTCCTTTCCCCAAAAAAAACCAAAAAAGAGTGAGTTTCCTTTATGCAATGGTAGAAATAYTTTCTACAGACTGCTCTGAATCATCAAGTGCTCAAGTAAGAGGCACTGAGGGCCTGCAAGTGGGTAAGGAAAAAGAGGTAGAGATCATTGTTCTCTGGAGGACAAGGCTGCACCAGGTTTTGTTGGTGGGTAGGAACAGAATTTTCATGTTTTCATGAAGTCAAAATTTGTGTCAGAAAGGTCTTGGTGGGCTGGAGCTCTGAGCTGTAAGTGTGTGGGAAATGATTTTGGGCACTTGCCGCTGACTGGAGAGGAAATAATTTAATTTTGGTATCAGAGCTCCTCTCACTGTTCCAGCCTTTGCAAACCAACCATTCCTRTGCCCAGATCACACTCTACCTTCTCAATCAGGTCGATGCAGGCCTGCAGGTCCAGGCCAAAGTCAATGAAGACCCATTCGATGCCTTCCTTCTTGTACTCTTCCTGCTCCAGGACAAACATGTGGTGGTTGAAGAACTGCTGCAGTTTCTCGTTGGTGAAGTTGATGCACAGCTGTTCAAAGCTGTTGAACTGCAAGAACAAAGCAGGTCTGAGCCCRAAGGAGCTCCTGATGTGAAAGGATTCATTCCTGAGCTCTGTCTGGGTGTGAAAGGGGATCCCTGCCCAGCTCAGCTGTGTTGCTACCAGAGCAGGCAGCCAGGAATCACCAGAAATGTGCCCACAGCAATGTCAAATCATTCCTTGTGAGCTGCCTGTTTGCTCCAGACACATTAATTCAGACAAGAGCTCATTTTCTCATCAAAGCAAGCAGTTCCCTCAAGGAGACAGAGCTCCCAAACACCAGGGGACCAAGTTGTCCCTACAAATCCCCAGAAACCCACTGCAGGGTCCGGCAGAACTCACATCAAAGATCTCGAAGCCTGCAATGTCCAGCACCCCGATGAAGAACTGCCTGGCCAGCTTGGTGTCCAGGGTCCTGTTGATGCGGGTCACCAGCCACTTGAACATGCGATCGTAGGTGGCTTTGGCCAGGGCCCCCACAGCGTACAGCACCTGCCAGGACAAACCCCAGAGCTCTCCATGAGCTGCTCCCTGCTCCTGCAGGAGCCAGAGGCTGAGACAGCTCCTCCTGGCACACCAAGGATGCACAGACAGACCCAAGGAGATCATGGTTACTGTATAAGCTCCAAAATCAGTTTTCACGTTTATCATGAGTGTGTTCCTGACTACCCGGCCTATCTTGCCTCCAAGGTTTTAGGAAGTAAATTCAMTGTAAAATGGTATTTTCAGAAGCCTTGTGCCTGGCAGGAGCCCACAGCCCACCTTGGTAACACACCAGCTGCTGAGGTCCTCTAGAATTGTACTCAAGGACTGGCTTGCACTGTTCAGGCCAGGTCTGGGCTCCTCACTGGGGTGTGTCTGGAATCTGAGCAGATAAATTCTTGGTGCATTTGAGTCTCCCACAGAATCAATTCAGATGAGTGTTCAGATGAGTTTTCTACTTTTCAGGGCTGAGCTCTTCACAGGAGTGTGACTGAAGCACATCCACAGTGGAATCCCTCCTCTGGCTGAAACTCCCCACGTTTCAAAGACACTGCACTGAATCTCCAGCCTTGATCGATGTGCAGAGCCATCAGCCAGCCCTGCCACCCATCCTCTCTGCTGCTAAAAGCTGTGGCTACACCTTCCCCTGCTGCTCCAGAGCCTCCTCCTACACCAAGAGAGTGAACTGAAGCCCCAGTGGGTGATGGGCCTGAGCAGGCAGACCCCAGTGTGAGCAGGGGACACGTGTCCTGCTGTCCTGTCACACTCACCTGCTCCACGTTCTGACCCTTGGTCACGTACTCGTTGCCCACTTTGACACGAGGGTGGAGCAGCCCCTTGATGAGGTCAGCTGAGCTGATCCCCATGAGATAGGCAGCCTTGTCAGCACCTGGAAAGCAGCACAAAGGCATGAGGAACCAGCAGGACAGTATGGAAAGGCAGAAAGGAACCAAAATAAATAATGACCAGCTCTTATGATGATCAGTGCTAACTACACTAGTTTTCCCACCTGCTCCAGGGTCTCCTCCAGTATCTGATGTGATTTCCCATCTTGGATAGAGTATGATGCTTTAAAGTCTAACCTCCTGCCTGAGAAGTTACTGTTTGGACACTGCTGCACCTTATCAAGTGCTTGTCAGGTTTGTGTCATCTTGATTTGGGATTCTCTGTGCATTTTCCAGTATAAATTTCAATTTGCATGCAGTGAGTTTGAACTGACCAGAAGAGGTGATTGTCTCTCATAAACTCCTAAGAGCAGATTGYAGTGAGAAAATCACCTTTGTAGGGAAATTACTGCCAAAACAAAACTTTCGTTATTTAATTACCAGGGAGCAGCTAAMTCCTGTGCTGCCATTCCTGAGACAAAGAGAACTTTTCCTTCATAAATGTTAACATGCCCAGGCCTGATCCAGGTAGTCATTTCTGCTGSATCCCTGCTGAAAACTTGGCATTGCTAGAGCTCCCCCTTCTCACCCTTCCACCTGCTGGGAAGTCTCCCTCACCCTTCACATTTGCTCTGCAGCCTGTGTGTGTCCTAACTGCTCTTCAGCAGGCTGTGAGCTGAGCAGCTCCTGCTCATCCTCTGTGATTCTCATCCTTGGAATTCTGCAAAGTGCAAGAGATGAAGGGCAGGAGGAGATRAAGCCCAGCTGGGGTGTGACACCCTGAGATGCTGCTGAGGCAAGTCTGCTGCAAATGAGACCACCTTGCAGAGAGACAGTCCTAAATAATCCTGCTCAGGGCCAAGCCCTTTGAGCACCTCCAGCAGGGCCTCAGGCAGCATGGGTGCTTGGGACCAGGGTCACTGACCTCCACCCAGGCTGTCCTTACAGGACCTTGAGTGTCCAGCCCAGAGCCCCACTCACTTTCAGTGCCATCAGCCTCTGCCTGCTCCTCCCGCTGCTTCTGCTTGAACTTCATGTTCCCAAAGTGCATGATGGCCCCCACTATTTTATAGGAGCCGTATTTCTCGTCGTTGCTGAAGCCCAGGATGTCCATGGCGTGCTGAGAAGACACAAAGCAGTGGAGATGGAGCAAATCCACCATGCTGAGGGGGTGCTGAGCCCTCCTCCCTCCCTCTCCTAAGGTGCTCTCCCTGTCCTGGGGCTGGGCAGGGCGCTCTGTCTGCTGGGCACCAACCAAGAAATTCTGTCCATGGGGTTTGAATGTGACTCCAGCTCCCACAAGACCTATTTGAAAGCMAAAGGACTTGCCCAGCATCCATAAGGAGGAGGTTTTCCAAGCTGAGGTCTCAAGGGGAGACCTGATTGATCACYACAACTCTCTGACAGGAGGGTGCAGCCAGGGTAGGGTCAGACTCTGCTCTCAGGGAACAAGAGACAGGACAAGAGGAAATGGCTTAAAGTTGTGCCAGGGGAGGCTCAGATTGGAAATCAGGAAGGATTTCTTCACTGAAAGGRTGGTCAGGCCTTGCCCAGGGAGKTTTGGAGTCTCCATCCCTGGAGGTGTCCAAGGAAGGCCTGGATGTGGCACTCAGTGCCCTGGGCTGGGGACAAGGTGGGGATCTTGGGGATCTTTTCCAAATTAAATGATTCTGTGATCTTCTTTCTCATGGGCACTGTGGGAAGTGCTCATGTGTTCCAGGCCCTTCCTGATGCAGGGAATTACTCTCCCTTCCCTGCCTGGATGAGGCTACTGGTAGAGATCAGAGTCCTGTGGGCTCACAACAACCACCAACAAACCAGAGGGAATTCCCAACTGATGTGGAGAGGGACACCCAGAGAGGCAGGACACATCCCCAGAGCTGCAGAGGAAGGCTGTGCCCTCCCSAGGCCCCTGGGCCGTGCACCTACATCGGTGGCCATGAGCTCCTCGCCGTCATCCAGGTTGTCCACAGTTGTCACCCCCTGGGAGCAGAAGTGGTAGTCATAGGGGTTGAGGGACAGCAGCAGCATATCTGTAAAGGGGTGACATGCACAGGGTGAGGCCAGGCCRGTGGGGACATCCCTGGACAAAGGGACAGCCCTGGACACACAGACACAGCAGGGAGGCTTCACCAGCCTCAACTAGAGGGCACCAGCTGGGAGGAACAGCCTTGTCCAGCACAGGGAGGTCCTCAGATGGGTCCCACCTCTCCTGAGCTTGCCTCCTGCTTGCTATCTTGGGACATGGCCTGGCTGCAGACTGATTTAGAAGTGGCCACCRTGCCCTTGTGACTCCAGATAAGATTACTGCTCTCCCAGATCTGCCTAATAAGGTACTGCTCAGCACCAAGCTCGGGAGCCCTGAGCCAAGAGCTGACCACCCCAGGGGCAGTGCCAGCCATCCTTTAGCATGGGGAAAGGCTTCCTGAGCTAATGTAGCACCAGGAGGCTGCTCAGAGCTGCCCCAGCACAAACTCAGCTCAGCTGGGGCTGTCCTGGGGCTCACATCCACCCCAGGGCCCTGAGAGAGGTGCAGCRGGTTCCAAGCTCACCAGAAGCAGGTCATCTCACTAGGGAGGCTGAAGGAGCCCAGAGGAAGCTGTAAAACACTTCACCCTACCCAAAAATGAATAAATGTCCAGCCTGCTGAGGTCAGGGCTGCACCCATCACACCACCAGGACTCTGTGCAAGGCAGCTTGGCAAAGCACATTCCCACCTTGCACACAGACCCTGAGTGACCCCACTCCTACACAGGGCAGCAAGGGCTTTACTCTGGMCTCTCATCCTGGGAGGATAATGGAGGCTGGGCCAGATGACCTCTTGAGATCCCTCCACCTTGAATTACCCACCAATCYAGGATCCTGCACAGCTGGCAAAGCATTCAAGGGCAGAACCTGCACGGTCAGCAGGATTTGCTTGTTCCTGTGGACCCCAAAGCTGACCACAGAGCTGTGTGGGGCCGCATCCAGGCCATCCTGCCATCAGGGCTGTCTGCACCTTCGGCTGCCTTACCTTGCAGYTCTGGTTTCTTCCCAGAGAGGATCTGGTAGAAGATGTGGTAGCTTCGCTCTTTGGGCTGCTGGAAAATCACTCTGGATTTTTCCAGAAGGTCTGGAATGAAATAGGGCAGAGGGGTCAGAGGAGGCTTGTTCCTTCCTGGGGTTGAGCCCAAAAAGTGGGATGGGTTCTCTCCCCACTCACAGATGTCGATGTCTGCAGAGGCCAATTTCCCAGAGGGACCAAAGTGGATGCGGATGAATTTGCCCTGTAAACACACACGGAAGGTGAGTGCTGGTCTTGGCTACAGTTATGATCAGCCCCTAGAAACTGAGTTAATTTCTCATTTCTTGGGCTTCTGCAAATACCAGGCAGGTCACTGGGCTCTGCAAAAGGGTGAAGTTCTCTGGTTTGTAACATGGAGAGGCTCAGAYAGCATTGCCCAAGGGTTTAAACACCAGGCAAGCAGAAATTCCACTGACAGCAGATAAACCCCTGTCCCCAGGCCTGTTCTCACCCCTGAGCACTTCTGCAAGGCCCTGTGACACTGAGGCTGCCCACAGCCCCTGCTCTGTGGGTTCAGGGTTTTTTCCAGCTGTGCCTCCAAGGCACAGGAGCTCTGCAACCACAGCATAGCCAGGCTGGGGGAAGCAAAAATGATGCTGCTCCCTGGAAGGGACACTTCTGTCTGTCCCAGAGCCTCCAGGCTGTGCTCACTGTCCCTGACAGCTTTGGTCCTGCCAGGGATGTGTCTCCAGCCACAGCCTGTGATACCAGGGCCAYCCTTTACTGATGCAGCCACAAAAACTTGGCCCTGGCAGTCCAGTCCCACCAGGAAGCAGATCCAGCTCCCTGCCACGTCCTTTGGCTCCACTGCACAAACCCTCAGTGCCACCAGCCCTGCACCCAGCCCACGCAAACACCCACAGCTCCCTGCCCCCTGAAGTGCTTACAAAACGTGAGGAGTTGTCATTTCTTATGGTTTTGGCRTTGCCAAAAGCTTCCATGGCTGGGTTGGCCTCGATGATTTGATCTTCGAGGGTGCCCTGGAAAACAAAACCAAASGAAGTGTYAGCTCCCACCCAGCCAGAGGGGATCTGTAACCGAGAGCACGGAGCAGTGCCAGGGGCTCCTTGCTGCACTCCTGAGCTGTYCTGCTGCACTCCTGAGGCATCTCCTTGTGTCCCCAGGCAGTGCACCTTAGCTTAGGGATCAGCAGAGCTGGGTTTTCAGCTCTCTGTGGGCTTCTCCTTGCCTAAACTGTCCCCTCTGCACACAGCTCTCCTCACCCCCTTTCAGAAGAGCTACAATGTGCAAACCAAGAGCATGCTCATGCTGTCACCACAACAGCCTGAATCATTTCAGGCTCTGAGTCCATCAGGCATCTTCTCTTCCACCAAACCAAAAGCTTGGATGGTTCACATGAACAGCATAATGCAAAACAAGAGGTCCAGAAACCAACAAAACACACAGCAGGGTCCCAGAGTGATGGGAATGTGCCTCAGGTCCCAGCTGGTGTGACCTGCTGGGCACGCTGGGCTCTCCTGAGCAAGCCTTGAGATCAATCCTCTCCCAACCTTGTTTTCCCATGTGTTTTGCTGTTCAAAGATAAAGAGAGCCTCCATCCAATAAAGGTAAAGCAGGACAAGGGTTTGAGGAGAGGAGCAAGAGGCTGGTGCCAAACCCACAAGGACAGTGGGGTTTAACACCAGCAGCAGAATTTGGCACCTGCAAGATTTTGCATGAGAGCTTTTGCCCATGCTCTGACACATTGCAATCCACAGGGCTTCTCTTGGGTGGGAAACACCAGCTCTGGGCTCTGCCCACCCAGAGCCACCCTCTCTTTCCAATGCTGGAACCACAACTGCTCCCCACCTCTGCAGCTCCGGGCATGTGAAGGGTGAAAGAGGCAGGGAGCAGCTGTGAATCAGTTACCAACAATCTCCTGAGCATCCTCTGATCTCTCATCTCCAAATTCAGCCTGACCTAAAATTACCTGGCCTGGGAGATTCAGTGAGGGCAGCCTCAAGACCCTGAGATTCAGTCCCTGAGCTGTCTCACCTGAAGTTTGTCCAAGTGCTCACTCAGGTGATGATAATCATSCCCCACCCAAGGGTGTGCACCAGCTAAAGGCAAAGAGAAATCAAAGCCCAAGGATGTGTGACTGAGTCCTCAGGGTGCTGGGAGCCCCAGGGGCCAAACCTTTGCTGGGTTTGGTCCGAGCTCAGCAAACACCTCAGAAATGATATCCAGAGAAGGACAYTGGGGTGGGCTGAGCCAGTCTGGGGTTTTGCAGAGGGTGGCAAGTCCAGGCACCAACAGGGCACTGGGCTGCAGCCCCAGCACAGGGTTGCCTGTGGCAAACAGGGGCTTCTCCTGCCCCCAGCACCACCACCCTCAGCTGGGCTTGGGGGCTCAGCAGGATCTTCACAGAGTGGAGGCTTCAGCTCACCTTCACCACCCCTGACAAACACTGGTTAGAAGTGAGTGTTTGAAGAGTAATGACCCCTTGAAAGAGAAGCTGGAGCCAGAAAGGCAGAGAGACACCAAGAGATGAAACAGCAAATYTTCCAGCTATGGGAAGGTGGGAGATACAGAGCCAAGAGGAGAACTAAACACTGCCCAGGTTTGGGCACCCAAAGTAGATGGCCCACACATCACCCTGTCAAAAATCTGTGCTGCAGCAGAGCTCTGTCCTCAGCATTTAGGAGTCCACAACACTTACCCCAGTTTTAGTGGCAAGAGCTGCCTAGAGAAAGGAGAGAAAATTGTCTTTAGAAATCCAGAAAAACCAGGCAAGAACCACAAGAAGCATGGTCAGAAAAGCAGGGCATGACCATTTAGTGCCAAAAAAAGTCCAAGAAAAAAAAAACAAAAAAAATGGGAGGATTAAACTTTATAGGGGAGGCCAAAAAGTTGTTAAATAGATTAGCTCAAGAAAGTAAAGAAACGCATCAAAAAGCAAGAACAGTTAAATTCAGACTCAAAGAAGAAGAAAGAAAATGATGCTGAGGTATTGCTTGTCTGATACCTAAAGCATCCAGTTTGCTTCCACAAGGGAAAAACAGGCTGGAGCCTCAAAGTATCCAGAAGAACTAAGCAATCACAGGGGCAGC
>NW_026623834.1:0-12187 GCF_030028575.1 Malurus melanocephalus | reverse complement strand
AAGCAAGGCTTAAAAGAGGCAAGGTGGGAAATGGAAGGTTTACTTTGTCCTTTTAATGCTCCTTAAGAAGATCATTGGGTTGTTGAAGGAGGAAGAGAAGAGAAAGAAAACAACTAAAGCACCTCTTCCAGGCTACACGGATTGAGCAGTCACACACACAAAAAAAAAATCCATTTCCCCTTGAGCAGAATAATTTCAAGCCTTGCTTGTTCAAAAGTCAGGGAAAAGCCAAGCCCTGGGTGGGTCAGACCAAAACATGTTTCCAAACGCAAAAAGTTGGGGGAAAAAAGGAAGAAGAAAGGGGAAGGATTAAAAAAAAAGAAAAAAAAATTTAAAAAAGGAAGGAAGAAAACAAGAACTTGTTTCAAAAGAAGGTCTTACTAATTTCTTGCCCGGTGTGTCGCCCAAGGCTGCGACAATGGCAAAGTACTGAATGACCCGCTTGGTGTTTACAGTCTTACCAGCACCAGATTCTCCGCTTAGAGCAACAGAAATACACAGATCAAGGGCATGAGGCAAAGAACAGACACAACTCATCACAGACACCCTGCCGGCCCGGGAGGGAGACATCTCAGAGGGATGGAGAGGCTGCGGCTCTCAGTCCCAGCCTGGGTGATACGTGCTCGTGTTCAGGACTCGCCTTTGGAGCGACACCAGCCCCAGGCTCCCCGTGTCCCCCCGGCTCTGCCCGGCTCCCGGAGGTGCCGCGGGGGCTCAGCTGCCCGCTGCAGCCATGGCACGAAGGGCCCAGCRTGGCCGCGGGGCTGCAGCTGTCCGGGATCAGCGGGGCCGGCTCGCCCGCCGTGGTTTCAGCACGCCCGGCTTTGTTGGGCACCSTGGAGATGGCAGCGGCAGCGCGCCGGGCGGACGGTGCCCGCTGCGGGCTGCGGGCTCTGGCTGAGCTCATCCCTATAGTTAGGGAGTGYTCTCCCATTGTAATCCCAGATCACAAAGAGCCGGGGGGAGCGGGCGGCGRGGCCGCCACCGGACACGGGCCAAGCATCCCTCCGCAGCCCCTGCCTTTCCTAATTAGGCCATGGCCGAGGCTAAAAATGTCCGCGGCTCCTGGCAGCGGCGGAGGGTCCTTTAGAGTCCTTTATATAGCCTTTATCTAGATGTCACTTGAAATCAACCTGGCCTCCACCCTCCCACGTCACCCTCCTCCCCCGCCGCCGCCCCTCCGGCCAGCATCTCCCCGCGGCCTTGGCCTCCATCTCTGCTTTCCGTGGCTGCCGGGCCGGTGCCGGTGCCGGTGCTCGGGGCGCCCCGCGGCAGCTCCCGCAGCTGTCGGGGTGCGGGGGAGCCCGGCCCGCGCGGGGCTTTGTCACCTGGCACGGTGGCGGCGGCAGCCTGGGCGGCAAGGGTGACAGCTGCCGGGATGGGGGGGACACTGCCGGGGGGGCTGCTCTGGGCACRGGGTGCCCGTCCAGGGAGCACGGCACGGGGGATCTCGAGTGCTCACAGCGGGGCTGGCAGGGGCACTTACGTGATGAGCATGGACTGGTTTTCACGGTCTGGAAGAGAAGGAGCGGGCGTTAGGGCAGCGCTGCCCAGCTCCCCCGTGTCCCAGGAGCCCGGCTGGCCCCGGCCCGGGTGCCCCAGGGCAGCGCTTACTCCGCAGCATGTCGTTGTAGGCGTTGTCGGCGATGGAGTAGATGTGCGGCGGTGCCTCCGAGCGCCGCTTGCCCTTGTAGGCTGCCACCACGGGCGCCGTGTACACGGGCAGCCACTTGTAGGGRTTGATGGTGACGCAGAAGAGCCCCGAGTAGGTCTGCAGGGGGAAAACGGGTGGGTGAGGATGGGGGTGTCCCAGTAACACCCTCACCTCCCCATGCCGAGGGCTTACGTAGATCATCCAGTGGGAGTAGCGGCGCTTCAGGTTGTGGAGCACCGAGGCCTCGTTGAGGTGTGTCAGCATGGCCATGTCCTCAATCATGTCGAACTTGGGGGGGTTCATGGGCTGCACGTCGTCCTCCTTCACCACCCGTGTCTGGCAGAGGAGGGGGGACACATCAGAGGGACCCCAGCCCCCACCGAGCTCTCTCTGCCCCAAAAGCTGCCAGGTGGAGGGATTTCCTGCTGGGGACACCCGTGGTTCCAGTGCCTGCTGTGATCCTACAGGGCTGCCCTCTGTTTTGGGGTGACTGACCATTTGGGATGACTGACCATGGGGAACCCCACCAGCACCTGACCACAAAGCCCAGCTGGGACAAGCAAGCCCAACTTGTTCCCTCCTCAGGGAGATGAGACTGACTGAGAGGGTCCAAACCAGGGGCACCAAGCTGTTCCCCCACAATGTGCTTGACGCCTCCATCCTGTGTTTTTCACAGCCTAAAACCCCATRGCAGTGCAACCTTTTGCTCCAAGAGATCCCTGGCTATTTGGACAAACAGCTGAAGCCTGTACCCCATCACTTAAAACTGGATTTATTTAATCCCACGAGACCAAGCACGGGGAAACTATCACATTACGTATCTGGCCTGGATGGGAGAAGCTGGATTTAGCAAATGGTCTTGTTAATAAAGATTAAATGAAGTCTTTCAAAGGTTTATCTTTTTTATGGGGGAAGATGAAGTGCATGGTGTTAAAAGGCGTCAGGTGTTAGAAGCAGGAGGGTACACAGAAGGATAAGGGTGGGTTTATGTCTCTTGAAACTGTTTCTGCTGGAAATGCTGATCCAGGGAAAGCTGATATGGTTTCTGATATTGTAAATCCATGACAAATTGTTTTTAAAGACAAGAATGTTTTAAAGTTTCAAGAGTTCACAGCAAAAAAAGGGTTTGGAAACTGTTTTTTTTCTCAGAATCTGAAGATGTTCTAAACATCAGAATAAACTTTCAAAATGTATMACTCCTCTATGATAAATTTTACATTTGAGAGGGAAAATTTCTTTACTTGCTTTCCCAAATAAAGAAAATCAGACTTTCAAAGCCTTTTGAAAGCCACTTTTCAAAGACAATTACATGTATTTCAAATACAACTACATGTATTTAGCAGACACAAACACTTTCTTAGTGGTATTCTAAGTAGGGGAGAAATAGATATAATAAAATCTATCATCAGCTGGTCAGGTCAGGTCCTTGCTCTTTTTCCCAGTTTCATACCAGTGTGAATCCCTGCACTGCTGTAAAGCTGCAGGGCCGTGAGACTCCCATAGCCAAGAAAGGAATATTAATTAAGCTCATTTGCAGCTAATTGCACTGGATATTATCTTGACAAATACCAGCCGGTCCTTGCTTGTTTTGCCTCCCTCCCGCTGCTGGAAAGCTGGAGCCTCAMCACCAGGCATAGCCTGTCCTACCAYSAGCTCACCCCACCACAAATCYGGGCTARAACGAGCAGGAATTGGCCAGCTGGCCCCTTACCTGTTGTGTCAGCCTCCGGGATGAGCCAGGCACGCGTTCAGCATCACAAAGGGCTGTGCTGGGGGTGCTCCCCCACCCAGGAGCTGTGCCCAGCCAGCCCCACCATGCCCTCGGTGCATCCCGCGGGACAGCCCGGGTGTGACAGCAGCCCCTCGATGGGAGATGCTGAACTGGTGCCACTCTTGGCAAGGAACTGGCCTACGTGTGCTGACACTGCCCTGTGTGTCCCCCCGGGGCACGACTGATCAACGGGACAGGGTTATCAGCGAGAGCTCATGGCTTCAGACGTGATCTTGTCACACGTATCCCCCCTCCRCACACACTTGCTCTCCCTCGGAAAAGGAAAGGTATTTGCTTACTTCCTTATCTTTGGTTTCCACAGTGACTTTGCCACCAGAGCTTTCTTTTATTTCCACTTCGATATAGGCTTCTTTCTCRTCCGGGATCCAAGCTCGCTTCTTGCCTGGAGAAGAAATGGAAGAAACAAAAGGAAAGGAGACATAATACAGGTTGAAATGTAGAAGACCATTTGAAATTGTCAACTGAAAGCCACATGAATGCAGTTTGATCATGTGGAAAGACAGTGATTATTCTTTCCTGTGTTCTTGGTCATAGGAGCTGGGCTTTCTTTGCCTGCTTTGTGTTTGGCAGCTGTGCTGGGGTCAGCTTCTAGCCTGACAAAAATCTGCTGCTTCATGTGTGCCTGCACTCAGACTGTCATGGACAGAGGACAGTGTGAAGAAGCAAAGTTTTSCTTGTTTGCCTAACTGAGAGGAGCAAGTTGGGTTGTGGAGCCCCACCATGGCAAACCATGGAAAAGTGGTGTGGCTGGGACAAAGGGGATACCTCTGAAATGAAACAGAGCTGRAGAAGGCTTTGATGCCAGTCCCTCAGCCCTCCTGCCCCTCAGGGCTGGGGGAGATGAAGGATCCCCTCCACCCGCATCTCAGAAAACTGGGGGAAAGTCAAAAACCTGTGTTTCCCACATTTGAGATCTTCCTGCCCTGCAGGGGGAATTCTGCAGGGTCTGTGACACCTTGAGGAGCAGTACAAGGAAATGGGGAGGAATGGACTCCTGAGAGAGCCCTGGCAGAGGGGCAGGCTCAGGGCTCCCGGGGCTGTRCCGAGCAGCCTGGGGCTCTTACCATCGAACGGAATCGTCTGAAGCTTCAGCTGCTCCGCGTAGCTTTTCCGCAGGTAYGGAGCAGCCTCCCCAAACTCGCTCATGTCCAGCAGAGACATTTTGGCTGGCTGCAGGGAGACTTGGCAGCAGCAAAGGAAGGATGAAAGACACCTGGGTGCTGAAAGGAGGGAAGGGACAAGGAGTCAGTGCATGGGGAAAGCGCCTGCTGGGTTGAGAACCAAGAATAACATGGTCCCTTACTCTGGGGAGTGAGAGAAGACAGTGACAACAATGCTAGCTGACAAAAATTATGTTAACAAGACAATTCYTGAACACTTTCCCTTCTGCCGCTGTCATTCCCACACTGGAAGTCCCAGTGGGTGTCAAAACCAACATTCCCACTTTAGGTGAGATTGTCAAAAACACCCCTTTTCTTGATGAGTTCAGCTAAAACCTATCCCAGCTCTGCAGACCCGTTGGAGCCTTGGTGCCCCACACAAACCCTGTGCAAAGCCCCAGGGCTGTTCTGCTGAGCCATATTGCAGGAAGATAAAAGCAAGGCTGGATGTATTATCCCTGGGAAGATCCTTCCAGAAGGCTGTGTGGCAGCTGCTTGGAAAAGCGCTTTTATGATCACGCTTCCTAATATCCATCTAATGCAGAGCCACCCTGCAGAGCTCCGGAACACCGCCGCCATCACGAACTGAGCCACAGCTTGGCAAAGTACACAGTCCTCAGCAAAAATCTCATGGTCCAGGTCTGTCCCACCCTCCCCTGTGCCACCAGATCAGCCCCTGTGCTGTGGGATCAGGCACAGTGCTGGGGTGAAGCGGGTTAGTACGGGGRACACGCGTGCACACAGACATGCTCTGTATTACTGACCTTGGTGCTAGCACTGAGTGGCTCCGTGCGTGCTGCAAAGCCCCTTTTTATTGTGTCTGTCAAGGTCAGAGTGGGAAAAGATATGTCAGAAATTCCCATGTGTCATGTCCACACAGCTCCATTGGTGCTGCTGTCCCACTGCCCGGACAGACACAAAAGGCAAACTTCACTTTTATCTCCCTGCGAGTGCAGCCTGGTTATTTTTATTCCTGTATTGTCAGGCGACTACAAAGGCAGAGTGAGAGACTCCAGCCTGGGAAGGCAGTGCAGCTCTCCCAGTCTGCACTGCCTGCTCCAGTGAGGAGCTGAGGAATGAGAGCTCTGCCAGCTCTTCCTGCACCTGAGCCCTGGATCCTGCTGCTCCTTCCCTGCACCTTGCCAGGGGAGCTGCAGCTTGGTGGGAWGTGTGTGGTGGTTCCCAGCTGGAAYATCCCAACCTCTTCCTCAGCTCTGGTTTAGCCTTTCCCAGACAGATCTGTCCAGAACAGGGAGGACCTTGGTGATCCTCCAGGTTCTGCTCCCAGAACTCCTCACCTTGGCATGGRGCTTGTTTTGTGCCTAGACCAGGTTTATAATCCCTCAACAGAGAGGTTGCTGGGTTTCCTGCACAGCATTTTACCCAAAGGTGCTGTGCACAATATGATGATGGCAGCCTGGAGTATGCCTSCACCCTGGCAGCACCACCATGGGCTGCCTGAGATGGGAACAGGACACCCTGGGCAAGGAAAAGCCATTTATCTGCTGGCATCCAAAGTGCAGTGAGGTTTCTATTCTGGAGGGCCAGAGCCCGTGGCTGCAGGGTTTGATGTTCCTCATTCAGAGCACTCAGGCACCAAAGCAGCTTGGGGCTGCTGTATCCTCCTGAGAGCAGGGGAAACTGAGGCRGGGAGTGATTCGGGATCAGCTGTGCAGCGCTGTGCCCAGGCTGGATGTGGCACAGCCCCTGTCACAGCCAGAATAGCAGCACTGGAGACCTCTCTGGGTGTGTGGCTTCAGGCTGGGCACACAGCCCAGGTTGCAGAGATTTCTGCAGCCCCAACACCTGCCCTGAGCCTGAGCCCCAGCCATGGTCAGTCGGTCCATCCAGCACACAGGATTGCTGCTGCACCCCCAGGCTGGTCTCCCAGGGCCGTCATCTCCACACCCCCCCCGACAGAAAAATCCCCTGCCCTCCCACCCTGCTCTGGAGAGAAGTCTGGGAGAACCATGGGATGGAGAGGACTCCAGACYCATCCCCTGTGACTCAAGCTCCAGCAGGGAGCATGGCTGGGCTCAGGGGTTGGCTGATGTTGTGGTGCCAGACTCCCCATGAACTGAAATGTTCCCATGGAGGGGAAYCTGAGCATGAGCAAGGTCTTTTTGGGTACTTCAGGATGAAATGGGGTGCAGGCCCCCATCTCCATGTCCCACTGCTCATCAGGTGAGTGCTCAGGAGTGCAGCTCCTCACCTGGATTTGTGAGCAGCTGGTGCAGAGCTGCAACACCCCTGGGGAACCATGGGGACACCAGTCCTGAGGTCCCTCCTGACCATGGCATGGCAGAGGTGCTCAGCCTCGCCAAGATGGCAGAGCTGCGGCCTCCTTAAGAGCCACAGGCTCTGCTGGGCCGCAGAACCCTCTGAGCTCACCCCTGGTGGTCTCCTGCCTTGCTGTCCTGGGCTAGAGTCAGGTTTCCACCCACGTCCTGGAGGGACCCGAGGCTTTGGTGGGTGCTGTGCCAAGTACCCTTGCCACAAGCGCCCCGGCAGTGGGATGAGCCCTTTGCCCAGGCCCGCCAGCTGGCCCAGCCTAACACATTCTTCTCAGGGCATGTACTCGCCCTGCACTCTGCTCACCCCCTCCTCTGCCTTATCTTTAAAGTGATTTTATTTTCGGAGATTCCTCCTGCAGCTCCTTCTGCTTGCCCTGGTTTCTCTCCCTCTTTGAAGAGGTTCCAGCAGTGTCCATCAAAGGCYGAGCAGAGCTGTGGAAGGGGAAATGTGGAATGGTCACTCCAGCAGCTGCTGAAGGGTTCTTCTGCCAGGTTTGGGTGGTTTTGGCGCTGGTGTTTGTGGTGTGGCTTTCTGGATGGTGGGGAGCTCATYCTTGTGTGGCTGTGCTCAGGCAGGTGGAACAGGGCATTCCCAGTGGGGCAGCAGGATACGATGGAGCTCCCACAAAATCCCATGGATACAACAAGGAGTTCATGCCTGCAGCCTGAGCAGAGGGGAGTTTTCCTTAGGTAGCTCTCACTCRGAGTGAACAGCCAGGCCAAATGATCCACCAGCCCTGCATGTCCACTCTCAGCTGTGGGATCATCTCCCCTGACCACTGGGACACTCCTGTGTCTGTGCATGGTGTTGGTGTCCCACGACGTGATGGAGAAGGATGGGGCTCCTCAGCCAAGCYCTGAGGGCTGGACAAGCCTCTCCCCGTGGGACAGGACACCACCAGCAGAGCTGCCCCTTCAGCGAGTGCTTTGTGGTCACACCAGCTCCTGCCCAGCCYTGGAGAGCCAGGGGGTGCCAGGGTTCAGCCACCCTCTCCAGAGAAATCCCCTGGCTGCTCCCTGACCCCCAGGAGGAATGTTTCCCATTAGCAGGCTCTGATAAGCGGCAGGAAGGAGAATTACTCTGCCTGTCGGGCAGCTTGCTAGAGGTTTCCACACTTATCACAGCCCCACTATCAGCTCCCTGAAATGCAYGGGAGGGGGGTGCAAAGGCGGCTGATTAGATAAAGACAATCTGCAGAGGGGCTATTTCAGGCATATTTCCATGGAGTGAGAATGTCTGCCTGCAGTGAAGTAGGAGGTGACAGGCCAGTGCTGCCAGCCTGTCACATCGCTCTGGCTCAGCTTGGCTGTGTAAGGCCCCCTCCAAAGCAAACCCCTGAGCCCCCCCCAACCCTGTCCCCTCAGGGTGACAGAGACAGCAGCCACCACCCAGCACAGCTGTCCTTGCCCCCTCAAAGTGAGCAGGAGAAGGGTGCAGCTGCGATGCTGCTGCTGGGATCCTGAAGTCAAGGTGCTCCTGYGGGATTTAGGATGGGATAAGTACTGAATTCCCTCATCCCACAGCTCCCCGGGCATGGCACTGCCTGGATGTCCCCACTGGGGACAGTGCTGGAGCCAGCCTGAGCTGGCTGTCCTTTGGCTGGGGGTGCAGTGCTGTCTCTCTAACCCTGCATGAGCACACACAAAGCTGCTGCTGCCACCAGCACCTTCCTGCAGCCGAGCATTCCCACCTCGCCATGCAGGAGCCTTGGGCAGCACAGGCGGGTTGGTGGCTGACCCTCCACACAGGAAGCTTCCAAAATGAGTATGAGGAATGAGAAAGTACCTGGAAGAGACACAGCATGAGAAATGAGTGTCCAACATTAGCAAGGTCACATGCAGGCATGGGGAGACTGAGGTCACCTGGAGACTGGGACAATTGGAGGGGTTTTGTTTGTTTGCCTTGAATTTTCCAGATTTGGTGTTCAAAGGATTTTCTTCTAGGGATTGCCATGATAAAGCATCTGAGTAGGAATGAAAATTGTACTGAACACTGCAAAATTACAGGAATGTGTTAGCTTTTGGTGAAGATGCCTGAGGTTTTGGCAATGCACTTCAAAACAATGAGAATAAAGACAATCTTCATCTGAACACTTAATAGCACCTTAATTGCAGCTGGCCTGCCAGGACAGACCCTGAACACAGCAGCCTTTGGAAATATGACCAGCTGCTGCCTTTGAGGCTGCAAGGGAGGGGCAAAGACTGATCAGACCGGAGCTGGGCTGCAGTTCTGACACTCTGTGGGCAGGGGCTGCCCCTGCAGTACCCTAGCTGCTCTGGTTTTGCACCAGTTTTGATCTGTTGTGAGATTTGGGGAAGATTTGGGAGATTTTTGGAGGAGGTTGGGTGGGCATTTTCCTACACACACACACACACACCATGGCCACACAACCAGCTGCCTGAGGAGCATCAGTCCCTGGGACCATCCCATCCCAGCCCCCTGCTCACTCCTTCCCTCATGCACCTTCTCTTCTCCCTCACTCCCTGGGAAGCCTCCCCCCTGGGTCACCGAGCYTCACACCTGATGGAGCTCAGGCCATCTCATGGCAGGGGACAATTATTCAAGGTGGAGTAGCAGCAGACAAGGGTGTTCTTCACAGGATATGCTCAGCTTGGACTTTTCTTATGACCCAGCAGGGAGCAATATTCCTGCAGGTCCTCACATCACCACTGGAGACCTCACCTCACTATGGCACATCAGACAAAATAGGCTTTTCTGTCTCCAAACTGCAGCGAATGTCTGGCTCCAGGTATCCAGTCTCTAGTGTGCACTGCAGACAGCAGCTTTCCCCTACAAGCTGTGCCCTGTCCCTAAACAAGGCTCTGCCCCATGGCTTTTGGGCTCAGGGGTTCCCTGAGCACCCCAGCACTGCAGCTGAGCTGGACACACACACAGCCCGTGCTTGTGAGTGTGGTAAGTGCAATAACCTTCCATCGAAGTCTGTAACTCCCTCACAAGGGGCAGGGGAGGAGTAGTCACAGATTTCTTCTCTCTGTGACCAGGGACAGACCCAGGGAATGGCTGGAGCTGTGTCAAGGCAGGGTTACACTGGATATCAGGAAAGGTTCCTCCCCCAGAGGGTGCTGGCACTGCCCAGGCTCCCCAGGGAATGGTCCCGGCCCCGAGGCTGCCAGAGCTCCAGGAGCGTTTGGACAGCGCTGCCAGGGATGCWCAGGGTGGGGCTGTTGGGGGGTCTGGGCAGGGCCAGGAGCTGGGCAGGGTGATCCCATGGGTCCCTTCCAGCTCAGAACATTCTCAGGGTGATTCCAAAAGCTCCTCAGGAAATAACTCCTAATGTTGGTGGCCCTGGGGACAAGGGCTCCCTGCACATCCAGCACTGGACCTGCTCCCCACTGGCAGAAGGGGATCAGCATCCCTGGCTGGTCCCCACCCAGCTCTGCAGAGCCCTGAGCACAGCTTGGGGAAGCCAAAAGGTGCAGCCCAGCCCAGCCCAGCAGCTCTGTTTGCCACCAGCCAGTCCTGCTGGCCCTGCCACAGCCAGGCTCGGGCTATTTATACCCCACTCCACGGCCACTTCATGGTGCAGAAAGCTCTGCTGGAAAAGCCAAGGAAGTGAAATTACTTTGGGGAAGAAATGACACTAGCCGTTTATAAATAAACCCGGGTTTCATTGATCTTTTAGATGCTCTCTTGGCAGCGAGTCCARTGTCACCGCTCCAGCAATGCAGACAATACTCAGGCATTGTTTTATTCTCAGTTACAGGGAAAAAGGACAGCACCAGCTGCCATTCTATCTTTAGCCCATGAGAGCACCCTTCAATTGTTCTGCACTTCAAACAATAGCCACACGTTGAGGGAGGAGCAGGGATGCTGACTTTTCAGACCGTTTTGCACTGAAATACAGCCTTAGGGACAATAGATTTCTGTCACTGCCCGGTTGAAGCTGGTGTTTATATCATGGGGAAGCGGGTTCCAGAGCTCTGTCTTGTTTTTGCTGTGGATGATAGGCCAGCAAGAGGTTTGAACTCTGAACGCTGTTCCATGAAAGCAGCCCTATTGTTCTGTCTTTCTGTGTCTGATGGATCACACCATTCCCTCCTCCCGTGCTCGAGTGGATGCCTTTGGTACTGCTCTATTGCCAACACCGGTTTCTCCATTGACGCCCACATATCCCGAGGTACACACCTCACACTGGCCTAAATTGGTTTCTCTGCAGCTGGAAAAGCAAAGGAGAACTGGGATTTGGGTTTTTTTTCCTCATTAGAGGGTACCAGCGTGGCGAGTGTGCAAGTGATGAGCAGCTCCTGGGAGGCGTGGAGGGGCAGCCAGCACCCAGCTCTGCACCCTCCGGCAACTGCAGGATATCAAATGCCCGTGCGGAGCTCAGCAGTGGTGCGGGCAAACGAGCTGCTGCCTCTCTGGTGGCCCTGTGAGCCCCCTCGGTGCCCGGCTGCCCCTGCCCCGCACGGCCGGGGGAGCCGGGATGTGCCKCGGGCATCCCGGGTGCGGGATGCGGCTGCCCGGGGAATGGATGTATCTGCTGCAGCAGAGCTCCCATTCACGTGTCAGGCTCGGATGAGCGAGGAGAGCACGGTCATGGCACAACTATTTATTCCCCCCCAGCCCGTTGCGGCTGATGTTGTCTCGAGTTTCAATTGTCTGRGCAGCCTTTGAAAGGGGACGCGACAGCCCAAAGCCGCAAAGCCCATCTTTGAAGGCTCTTTAACAGCTAGAGGAGACATTTACAAACACAAAGCGCTTTTCTTTAAACTTGGCGGGGCTCTATTTTTAGCAAATAAAGATAATGGCCCAGTTGCTGTTGTTCATCTTTTGTTGCACGAAACAGGCCAAATACTTACCATGTCTGCCATATTTTTTAATGATTCAGCCTCCTCTGAGCTGCATTGCAGCTCTCTGACCCTGTGGCACAGATTACGGGCAATCTGCATCTACAAACCCTCTGGGTTTGGGCTCCTGGGCTACTTTCAAAAAAAACTCATACTCCATAAATTGGAAAAAAGAAAAACAGAAAAGGCAAGCCACAGCTCTCTAAAAGAAGAATTCACCCATTCTGAGCAGGGTATATTCATTCCAGGAACTCCCAAGGAAATTGGGGTGCTTTTCCCAGCTTTTTGCAATGAACTTGGACCATTTTTAAAATGTTTCACTTAGAAATTGAAGCTTTTTGTACTCCTTCCCAGACTCTGAGAGCAAACGGCAGTTAGGGGAGATGTAGGACACTGACAGGACTGAGGATAGAGAAGTGAAATGCTTCTGTTTGAGGAAACTTGTCCTTCTGCATCCTTATTAACACCCTAAGACTTT
>NW_026623833.1:290803-388750 GCF_030028575.1 Malurus melanocephalus | reverse complement strand
GTGATTCCCGGAGCGTACGGCAGCTCGGGATGAGCTGAAAGCCCTGCCCACCGTGCCGGTTCCACGGTTCCGTGATTCCCGGAGCGTACGGCAGCCGGCATGGCCGCTGCCCTCAGCCAGCATGGCGGGCCCGCCCCGGGGAGGCGCTGCGGCCGCCGGGCAGCAGGGGGCGCGCGAGGCGGGGCCGGGCCGGGCGGGAGGGCGGAAGGACGGACGGAGGGGCGGACAGACAGACGGACAAACAGACAGACAAACAGACAGACGGACGGACGGAGCGGCCGGCGGGGCCCAGCGCAGCGGCACCCCCGGCCCGGCGGGGACAGGTGGGCACGGGCCGGGGACAGGCCCCGCGCTGGGGTGTGACGGGCGGTGGACGGGGCGGGCCGGGCCCTGCCAGCCCCGCTGGGGACGCGGTGCCGCTGCCGCCCCCCGTGCCGGGTTGTGACCCGCGGGCTCCGGGCACAGAGCAGCTCCCGCAGTGCCGGCTCGGGCTGTGTTCTTAGCCGGGRTTCCYGTRGGTTAAASCCCTGTTCTCCCCGGTGCCCAGGGCTGGACCGGCCTTGGGGCAGGGCAATAGAACCGGAATTCCATCCCACGGAGGCTGCGGATCGCCCAGCTGCCCGCGAGGTGCTTGTGCAGGGTGCCGGGTGACACTCGACGGTGTCTCTCACGTTGGGACACCTCTGCCTTTGGGAGCACAGCCCCAGCACCTGTGAGAGCACCTCAGGAGGCTGTGCTGGCGTGGGCGCCTGGAAAGCCGGGAACTGCCCCTCTCTGAGCTGCGGAGTGCCAGGGCTCGGCCAGTGTTTCGGGTGAATACCTTGTGTGCAGGTGTCTTCACTCCATTAAGAAGCTAAATTGAAATTTCACCTCTTTATCGTGGCAAATCCACTTTGTCCTTGACTACCAATCCCTCTGGCTTTCTCTGCCGGGTGTCTCTCTGTCCCGTGTTCTTTGTGGGACACCTATAGCTCATGTTTACAGTTTGTTGAAAATAAGATATGAAAGGGTTAATGCTCTTAACTCATAGTTGCGTGAGTAATGGTTTATTTTAGCTCTGGAGGGTTTCAGCCCCACCTGTCCATAGACCTTTGCAGATGCTTTTGCTGGCTGGAGTTTCAATAGCCATTAAAAAAGCTGAAAAGCTCGGGGTCCCCGAGGCTGCTGCTTCACTTGGCTGTTTGTAGGTGCTCAGTGTTTGATACTCGGAGCTGCTCACCTTCTGAGAGGAGCTCCTTGGAGAGGGGAGGTGTGTTTGTAGTGGCTGTTATACAGCAGCACTCGGTTGATCACAGGCATGAGAATGACTCTGGTGTTACAATATTGAGCATGAGAAGGACATGGAACTGCTGGAGCAAGTCCAGAGGAGGCCAYGAAGTTGATAAGGGGACTGGAACCTCCCCTGTGTCTGATAAAGTTGGGGTTGTTCTGCCTGGAGACCTCACAGCACCTTCCAGTGTCTGAAGGGGCTGCAGGAAAACTGGAGAGGGACTCATCATCAGGAACAAGATAAGAGGGAATGGCTTCCAACTGAACCTGGGGAGAATTAGGTTAGGTGTGTGGAAGAAATTCTTGACTATGAGGGTGATGGGGCCCTGGCACAGGGTGCCCAGAGAAGCTGTGGCTGCCCCGGGATCCCTGGAAGTGTCCAAGGTCAAGCTGGAGGGGCTTGGAGCACCCTGAGATAGTGGAAAGTGTCCCTGCTCATGGCAGGAGGGTGGAATGAGATGATCTTTTAAAGTCCTTTCCAACCCAGACTACTCTGTGATTCTGTTCCTTAACTGTGGGTGTCTCTGAAGCCAAATATGTCCAGGTGTTTTTGGAGGAACCTGAGGCATCAGGTCAAATACTTTCAGGTGTCATGAGTGAAATCGGAGTGAGAAATCACGGAGGTGGAACAGCTTAATGAGGCAGAGCTGGGAAGAGCAGAATGCAGAGAAATGTGTTGGCTGTGCCCACAAGCTGGTGCCTTGCACACAGGTGAGGAGGGTTAACCTGGGGCAGCCAGGGCAGAGCTCTCAGGTTCTGGTTGGAGAGGAAAATGTTCAGTCTGGGGGCAGCATGAATGCCAAAGAGTTCAGAAAAAAAGTCCAGTTTAGAAATGTGTGCTATTGCTGCATTGTGCTCCCTTTTCACCTGTCAGCCCCTCAGTGTGGGGAGCAGCTGTCAGCCCCAGTGCTGGGAAGCTGCACTTTAGACTTCCATAACTTTCCCTTTATTTGTTAAAGGAATCAGTGCGGAAAAGGTGCAGATCCATTCCTGACATCAGAGGGGAACGAATGAGGAAGCTGCAAGTTCTGTAGTTAATTTAGTTTTAGATTTTTGGTGGATCAGGACACAGCAGCTCAGTCAAAAGTCTCTYTTCTCCCCATTTCAGAATATAGGGGTTGTTGTTCCCTCACTTGGGGTACACTCTGGAGGGTTAAAGGAGCCAAGAAACCGTAGTAGACCATCTGTGTTTCTCCTGAGCACTTCTGACCTCAAAGCTCCTGGGAGACCTAACTGGAGATCAGGGTTAGGTGCCAGAGCAGCAGCTTTGGTGAAACAGCTCTKCTGAGAGCTGCAAGACTCCTGTGTGGTTGCCTTTCTGAAGCCTCAGGTCATGCTTGGAAACAGCCACCACAAAGCCACCACCAATTCTCCAGCTGCAAAAAAAAACCAAAAACCCAAACTTGGGGCTGGGCAAATTTCCCCTCACTTTTCCTGAAAACTGAGGTTTTGCTGTGTCCTTCTGACTCCTGATGAAGGTTTGCTGATTTCTGCATGCMGACAGGTTCAGGTCTTGCCCGTGGCTTGTGATCACAAGCCTGGTGACAACAGAGCATGTGCTGGGTCAGTGTTTTCCAAAAGAGCCTCTGCAATCAGTGTGTTTGTTTTACCGGTTTTGTGTGTGAGGAAACARCACAAAAATCTGTGTCAGCCTCTTCCTGACAGGCTGTGGGAGGAAGGAAGGGTTGGCAGGCAGGAGTATTTATCACGTGAGAGAAGGTAAGCAAAGGGGAAAACGTGCTGCTGGAAGAGGGTACCGGCTATAGGTAACCTTCTGTAAGGTTACCTTACAGAAGCCTCCTTCACTGGAATCTTCTGTGGTTTGGAGAATTGAGGAATGGTGTTTTTAAGCAGGCCAGGGGCTCCTTTGCAGTCACAATTCCTRACTGCTGCCTGTGCCTGATGTGAGTTGAACCCCTGGAGTGGGTGTCTGTGTGACTGGGGGTGTTGGTGGATCTTCCTTTGGGTGGATTCCCAGCAGCCAGCTCAGGATCAGCTGTGGATCTGCACTGTCAGAGCTGGGGGTGCTGCTGACACAGCTGCCAGCACAGTCCAGGCCCCACAGCTGAGAGCTGCTCACCTGTTGATCTTTTGGGGACATTGTGTCTCCTTTACAAAGTAAACTTTGGGGATTTTATTCTTGTCCTGAAACTCAGGGACAGGATACTGGCAGGAAAAGGTTCTTCATGGCTGTTTCGTGCTTTGCAGAAAATGCTCTGAAGGTGAACTGGACAGCGCCCGCAGGAACTAAACCTGTCCAAAGAAAGTCCTCCTTCACCCAAAGGCTSTTTGTGGTCAGGAGGGGATGGGCTCGGAGAACAGTGCTTTGAAGAGCTACACCCTGCAAGAGCCGCCCTTCACGCTGCCCACCGGCCACACCATTTACCCGGCCGTGCTCCAGGATGGCAAACTCGCCTCCGTGTTCGTGTACAAGCGGGAGAACGAGGATAAGGTCAATAAAGCTGCCAAGGTACTGCAGTGGGCCTGGGACACGCTTGTCACAGCTTTTATGGGAAGGGTGGGAATCAGTTAACAGGGGTCAGAGCCCTGGGAGTGAGAGCAGAAGGAAAGGTGGAAGCTGACCCTGGCCATGGGGCAGAAGGGGTTGGTATCTGCAGAGCTCATTGAGTGGGAGGCCATGTTCAGACAGCAGTGCCTGCTGAGGGTCTCTCTTGGGTCAATCCCACCCAAAATACCATGTTTATTATGAGTAAGACTCCTGTGTAATATTTTCTCCACCCAGTGCCAGCAGGGAGCCTGCAAGAAAGATGGAGAGACAAGAGCAGGTAGTGGCAGGACAAGGGGAAATGGCTTCAAGCTGAGAGAGAGTAGGTTCAGATTGGATATTGTGGAGAAATTCTTCCTTTTGAGGATGGTGAGGCCCTGGCACAGGCTGCCCAGAGAAGCTGTGGCTGCTCCATCCCCAAAGTGTCCAGGGCTGGGTTGGCTGGGGCTTGAAGCAACCTATTCACCTCACAGAGAGGTGTCTCTGCCCATGGCAGGGGGCTGGAACGAGATGATTTTTAAGGCGTTTGCAACCCAGACTACTCTATGATTCTACTTCAATGTGTTATAAAAAGTTCTGCAGTGAGTGAGGGAGTTTGCTGAGTGTTTGGTGAGGAGCAGACGTTGGCTCTCTGAATTCCATGAGAAAATATGGCTGAAGGAGCAAGACTGAGCTCTGCAGCCAAAGGAAAAGCCTCGGGTGAGGTCTAACTGATGTCTTTGTTTCTGGAAGCACCTGAAAACCTTGCGCCACCCTTGCCTTCTGCGCTTCCTCTCCTGTACTGTGGAAGCAAATGGGATCCACCTGGTTACTGAGAGGGTGAAGCCCTTGGAGATGGTCCTGGAGACACTCTCTGCTGCAGAAATCTGTGCAGGGATCTACGATGTGTTGCTGGCRCTCATCTTCCTCCATGACAGGGTAGGTACCCCTGGCAGAATCATCAGGGAAAGAGATGAAAGGTGACAGGAGAGCTTTGTACCTGGGCTTGTCTGGGTGGCTCATTGCTGATTCCTCCCAAAARGACAGACACATGCCCCACAGTTCTTGTAGTCTGAAACTGCTAAAATTGGCTGCTTTGTAGGAGGAAGGGTATTTGAAAATGTTGTGGAAGGAAGGGAACAAGCAGTTCTCAGTTCATGGGTCTGCTTGCAGTAATTCTTGCTTTAGGGAAATGGGMTTGCTTGGCCTTGGCATTTGTTTACAGCTGTTGCCCCATGCCAGAGACTGGTGTCACTGCTGCCCTGCCTGGCACTGTGTTTGTCCAGGACTGCAGGTAAATCCCAGCTCAGACTGTAKCTCTGGGGTTTTGTGTTCACAGTTGGAGAACTTCCCTGGATTTACAGTTGCACTGCAAGGGCTGTGACAATTAGGGCTTTGTCTGCTCTAAAACCCTGGCACCTGCTGGTCACCTACAAAATCCCAGAGGAGCTGTGTGCTTTTTGGCAGCTTTCCCTCAGCTCCCTGCAGCACCTAATTAGTGCTGATTAAGATTTTACATCTTCATCTATCCCGTGAGTCAGTTACCGTTTTTTGGGTTTTTCTGTTTTAGGGAAACCTCACACATAACAATGTCTGCTTATCATCCGTGTTTGTGAGCGAGGATGGGCACTGGAAGCTGGGAGGAATGGAAACAGTCTGCAACTTCAATGAAGCCACCCCAGAGGTAAGAGCCAAGCCAAGTGCACCCTGGGTGCCCAGGAGAGGATTCCTGGCCTGTGGAACCTGGGCCCAAGTCCTTCCACTTAGCTGGATTTGCTGTTAAATGTGTTGACTCACTTCCAGCTCTGTCCTGAATCTTTGCTCTAAGAACACCATAACTATAAACTACAGTGTCCACTCAAATTAATTCTCCATTAGCCAAAATGCTACTTTTCTAAGGGACACTGCTGGCTGCAAAATGAGAAATCTTTGCCCTGCTGGACTGATACAAAAACGTTAAAAAAGCAGGAAGATTCAGGTTGAAGTGAGTCATTAAGGAAAGTAAATGCCTCCTTAGCTTGTGCTGGTGGCATCTTCACCTCCTGTTAGCTGAAAGAACATTCCTGGTGTGATGTCTGCTGCCTGYTGTGCAGAGTCATTGCAGCAGCAGGCACAGSCTGCCYTGGGTGCCAGCAGATGGGGYGGGGGCAGAGCTGCTGCCACCCCTCAGCCCTGGCCCACGGGGACAGCCTGCTCTGCTCCTGGGCACAGATGAGAGATGGAGGCAGCTCATGGCCCCCCTCTTGTCCTTCCAGTTCCTCTGCCACGTGAAGTCAGTGCGAGATCAGTCGTGCATCCCCTGCGAGGAGATGGTGAGTGACAGCAYGGGCTCAAGGAGCTTCCTGCTGGCAGCAAATAAAAATGGGATGGTCAGGAAATATTTCTTCATTCATATGTTTTGTTTCTTTATGCCTGAATGGCATGGAAGTGGCTCTTGGATAAAATCGGAGATTTCCTTTGTTCCTTTTGTCCCTCCTCTGTCCCATCCCTAGTTTGGGAATAGTGTTGGGCACATACTTTTCACTTTGTGTTGCTTCTAAATCATCAAAGTTTTGCAAATATCACAGAGCTGCTGAGATTACCCAGATCACTGTGCTCCCATGGTTGTGTAACTCTGATCACAGCCTTTTTCTTACCTGTTAGTCACTTCCTACCCATGAGAATCCTTGGAGCTGCTTATGCTGAAGGAGCACGCTTCTGCTCTGTAATTATCAGCTGTTTACATAGAAATGCTGAAAGCTGTTGACTGCCTGTATTCATTAGGGAGTTGTGCCTTCATGATGGAGTTGTTCCTTTGGGTTATAAATTCCCCAGTGGGGTTTTTTTTAGCATAATATTGTACTGTGTAGGGTACACAGTGGAGCTTTGGTGCTATAAAAAGACCTGGAGAGTGTATGTGGTGGGAGGTGGGAATAAGGCCTCATGGAAATCATCAAATATTTCATAAGCTCCTGCTTTGCTGATTTTTTTTTCATTTTGTTTTATTTTCAGTCTGCAGACTTCAAAATCCTGCCCAGCAGCTACGGGCACGCGAGGGATGCCTACGCCTTTGGGACAATGGTTGAGACTCTCCTGACAATCCTCAATGATGAGGGTTAGAATGACACTGGTTTATTTTGCTGGTGACAGGCACTGTGGCTCAATCCTTGTGTGCTTTGAGCCATTCACCTTGCACTGCAGCTGGCAGGAGTGTTAAGGGCTCAGTGATCAGTGTTGCTCCTTGTTTGCAGACCTTGGCTTCTCCTGCATTCCCCTTTTTCCTGCATTTGGATGTGCTCAGATGTGGCTGGAGGGGCTTTTTGCCCCTCCCAAACCTGCTCCAGTCCTGCTCCTCCAGGGGTTATGGATGTGGCACACGGGTCAGTGCCACAGCTGAGCAGGAGCTGCCACTTCCAGCAGAGAGGCAGCAGGAAGTTTCTTGGGAGCACAGCATTCCTTGGAGAGACAGTAGCCAGGCAGCTTAGGAAGAGAAGTGGAAATGCTATTTTTCCCTTCCTGTTGCAATTTTGCTATCAGAGCTAAAAATAAGTTTTGGGGAGGGTGGAGGACTCCTGAGAGTGTGGAGAGAGAAATCTAATTGTAGGTGCTCTGGATTTCAGTTTCAGCAGATATTCTCTCCAGCTTTCAGCAAACCTTGCACTGTACACTGCTGAATCCAGACCCAAAGTGTCGTCCACCACTGTCCAGCTTATTGTCTCACGAGTTCTTCAGGTAAGGACAAGGGTATCMGGCCTCTCTTGGTCATGATACTGCTTATTTCTGCCTTGCAAGGCATTAATTTTATGAAGATGTGGGATGGAAATGCAGACTTAATCCTCACCTCTTGCAGGGATCTTTGACAAAGAGACTCCTTAAATGAAGGCAGTGATACCAGCCTTTCCAGTGATGTGCTGAGCAGCAGCATTCAGGTGTCACCTCCTTGCTGGCACTCTTGATCCACCAGCATTTGACTTGTGTCCTTCTTGTCTTGTTGTCTCTGCTAAAGGAATGGTGGGGGTTTGCAGCCTCTTCATTGCAAGTAGTTTAAGCAACAATAAGGATTACACTTGACAGTCTGTGTTTTTGTGCTTAGGAATGATTTCCTGGAAGTTGTGAACTTTCTGAAGACCTTAACACTTAAGTCTGAGGAGGAGAAAACTGAGTTTTTCAAGTAAGTGAAGAAACCRTAATCTGGAAGCTTATTATTTCAGATGTATTTCTGCTAAATGGGTTGTGGGGGGACCTGGGAAGGCTGCGGGCAGATTTTGATGGCTTTGGCAGAACATTGTTTACTCTGTAACACATTGTTTACTGCAGCCAAAGTAACCATCCTATCAAAGAGGAAACTCTTCACCTCCTCATTTCCCAGTTCCTTGTGAGTGGTTTGGTGTTTGGGAGGGGCTGTTCCTGCTGGGCTCTGCATCATCCTGATGCTCCCCAGCCTCCAGAGCAATGCAACTGCCTGTGAGAGAGTATGCAATAACAGAGTTTGTTGGGTGAATTAATCTTGTGGTGCCAAGAGGAAAGCTGTTGCCTATAATGGATGTCTCAGCTGCAGTAGGGGGACATCTTACAGTAAATCCCACTGTTGTGGTCCCAAAGAATCTKCTGTGTAAATGTGGCATTATCTAGGCCTGCAATTGGGAGAAGCTGAGTTTTTCCATATAGAAGAGCCTTGGTGTTTTCACAGAGCTATTTTCCTGCCTGTTTTATACTTCTGTGGTTGCCTTCATTTTTTTTCACTAGTTTGAGGCTTAAGAGGAGGAAGTAAGGGGAGAAAGGAGATCRTAGCAGGAACATTCAGAGGGGTTCTCACTATCTCTGTGTCAGCARTGTTTACTGAGGGAGGGAATGAACACTTTGCTTAAAGATAGGGGCGTGTTGCCCTTTTATCAGGCAGAGGGGCCTTCACAGCATGTGCATCATTCTCTTGGTCTCCTCCAGCCTAGAGAAAAGCAGTAACTGTTATTTGATACTATAAAAATGAAAATTTGACCAAAGAGAAGTTGCACAAAATTAAACTCTGATAAAYCAAATCACTACTCTCTTGGTCTCATTAGACAGAAGTGGTTTCAAAAATGGGATTCCCTTTGTGCAAGGGAAACTTCCCTTGTGTGGCAGAACAGCCTTTTCCAAAGCAGTAGGAAGAATTCTTTTGATGCACCAAGATGTGGAGTGAGAAGAAAACTCTGCTGTAGTTTTGACTGTAATTCTTCATGGGATATGCCAGCTCTGAGGCAGTTTGATGCCCCAGCAGCTTCCTGTGCCAGTGAATGTGCCTGTGACAGTCCATGATCCGGGTGTGGGGTTTTACAGGATGTGGCTCTGGCTCCTGGTTTGTGTTATCTTTGCCTCAGGTAGGAGCAGAGGCTTCTCTGTGTAGGTCACAGTGCAGGCAGAGGGAGAGGCTGCAGTGGGACACAGTCTCTGGATGAGTCAGATACAAAGAGGGGAAAAATATWTTAAGGGAAACGGGCATCAATGCATGGAAGGCTGGCTTGGTACTAATTGCTGTCTCCTGGAATGCAGATTCCTGCTGGACAGGGTGGCTGGCTTGTCAGAGGAGCTGATAGCATCACGGCTTGTGCCTCTCCTACTCAATCAGCTCGTGTTTGCAGAACCTGTAGCTGTCAAGAGTTTTCTTCCTCATCTGCTGGGCCCAAAGAAAGGTGACCTTTAAATACTTTCTCATCACAATTATTCYTGGCAGGTTTGGAATGAATTCAGAGGGGGTGTTTCATAGAATCAAGGGAACAGTGGTGTTTCTCTAAGCAGAACAAATACTGTAACATACAGAACTGGAAAGGACAGTTATCTGTGCTTCCTCCTTGGCAGTTCTTTGTACTGCTCTGCTGATGCTGGGAGGAGAATTAGGAAAGATCCTGGTGTCACCAGCTGCTGGGTGAGCTGTGTTTCGTGGCTGGAGCAGCCTTTTCCCATSCTCACCTTTGTTCCCTAGAGCAAAGTGGGGAGAGCCAGACCAGCTGCCTGCTGTCTCCAGCCCTGTTCCAGGCCCACGTCATCCCTGTGCTGCTGAAGCTGTTTGAGGTGCACGAGGAGCACGTGCGGATGGTGCTGCTGTCTCACATCCACGCCTACGCCGAGCTGTTCTCTCAGGATGAGCTGAAGAACATCATATTGCCACAGGTTAGGGACAGCAGACCAATGGGTGGTGCAGCCTGGAATATGGGATTTCACAGCATGGTTTGGGATGGAAGGGACTTCAAGAACCCAGGGACACCTTCCACTAGACCACGCTGCTCAGAGCCCCATTGAGCCAATAAGGATCAGCCACCCTCTTTAGCTTGTAGCACGAAGTGGAAGGCTGATTTTCTGTCATGAAAGAACATCCAGTCTCTGCTGAGAGCTGTAGGGGATTAGAAATGAGATGTGCTGCAAAGGTAACACTTAAAGAGGAAAGCACTGCAAAAGCAGAGTTCTCTGTTGTGGTAACGTGGCTGTGTTGTTGGTGTAGGTGTTGCTGGGCCTGCGTGACACCAGTGATTCCATCGTGGCCATAACGCTGCACAGCCTGGCYGTTCTCGTCTCCCTGCTTGGGCCTGAAGTGGTTGTAGGTGGAGAAAGAACGAAGATTTTCAAAAGCTCTGCCCCAAGTTTCATGAAAACTGCTGATCTCTCCCCAGAAGGTAAAATATATAGTGTTGCTTGTTCTGTCCAGACAGTGTAAGGCAGAATTTCTTGGATGATTAATCAATTGGTGGTGAGAGGTTAATTGAAAAAAAAAAAGCTAATTTGCAGCGAAACTTCAATTTTAAGTTAGGTGCTATTTGCAGATACAGATTTGATATCASAAGAACAGTTATGTAAAAGTATTTTAAGTATACAAAATACACTGGGAAAAAGTGAAACCTCTTCTTTGTTTAAGAATCCCTGTAAGTAAAGGACATAGTGTGTGTATGTTTGTCTTTGGTGGAAAAACTATATTGCCTTACTAACGGAATTCTGTAGGCAGTTATTTAATGTTCCCTCTGTCCTTCCTGTTTTTAAAAATAGTAAATCTCACCTTCTTCCCCCAATTTCTATTCATAGATTGGAAAAGGAATACGAACTTCCCTATTTTATCAGCTCTCTGGAGGCTTTTCAGCTAATGCAAGTGAAGACAATAGCCCCTGCACCTGCTAGATAACTTGGAGCCAAGTGTACTAAGGGAAAGCTTCTCTGGATATTGAAACTAAGAATGTTTATTAAGGAGGGAAAAGTCAACTTAGACATACARATACCAAGTGAAATACATGACAGAGATCAATTTAAGTGCTTGCTTCCTGTTTATGTGTGTACTGGCAGCTACCACCCTTCATTAAAATCTGTGGATGGCTCATTGCATTAGTTTCTTTACATTGTTTATTTTAGCAGACTGTAGAAAAGAAACCACTGAGGATTATAAGCTGAAACCAGGTTTATTTTTCAGAATATGCTTAAATCAGCTTTAATTTTAACTACAGATAAACAACAAAAAACTCACCTTTGTCCTCAACAGTGAGTGATGACCTGCAAAAAGCAACACAAGAGGCTGAACACACGAGGCTTAACAAGCTGTTTGCTTAAGCCCCTCAAAGGATGTGTCCTTTATGAAAGGCACGGGGGGAGGAGGTGGATCCTGTGTGTTCCTTGCAGTCCTCTGCAGTGCCATGGGCCATGTGTCTCTGGTGGCACTGCTGATCCCAAGCCTAGGCAGGCACAGGTGAGCCCTGTGGACACAGATGCAGCACTGGCCCAAGCTGTGCCATTCTGAAGTGGTGGCACAGAGTCCTACACAGCTGAGGCCAGTGCTGGCAGATCATCATCACTGCAGCTCCCAGAAATGAACTGCAGCCAGGAGCTTGACAAGCTGCCATGCCTGGGCCAGGGAAACACCTGCAGCTCCAAAGCATGGCCCTGACTGCCCGCCCCCACCCTGGGCTGGGATATGAGGGCAGCTGTCATTCAGCCTTCAGAATAGAGAATCCCATTCCAGGAAGGTGCTGTGCCCATGCCCAGGCATGGAAGGGGGTTGGTGCAGTGTCATGAGTTTGCTTATGTTTTGAATTGTTGTGAGCGAGTGCAGTGCTTTTGTGTAAGGCAGGTACCAGGGAATTCGTGGTGCAGTTGGGATTTTGGATCCAGTCAGGTGGCAAACAGCATTTTTTAAGCATCTGCTCTGATCATAATCAGTTTATTCATTGTGTATTTCTTGAAAGAACATCTCTGCAAAAACTAACCAAACTAACCATGTACAGTTGCCATAACTTTGTTCCTGCAGGCAGCAGGAACAGAGGAGTATTGTGTTATATRTGGATCAGGAGGTGCAGCTGTTGGATTGCTGTGCCAAGCTTCAGCATTGTTCAAATAAGAACATTCCAGTGCTGCAGGCAGTTTAACTCAGACTGACACCACACCTTGTGGACTTGTGTCCTTTCTTTTCCTTTATCCTGGCAGGTTCCCCCAGTCACAGTGTGAGCAATCACAGAAACCAAACCTCTCGRCCCCTGAAGAGCAGTCCCAGCTCGTTCCCCAGCTCTGCAAATGCACCTGTCAGGAAGCTTCCTGTGCGACAGGACAATCCTCTGGCTGCAAAGACAGGTACAACCTACCCTCATGCTTCCTTTCAGAAATCAAGTGTTTTACTAATGAAGTGTTGCTTGAAAAGATCTCATTTTGCCCATGTGCTGATGTGAAAGCTTCAGTGAACCAAGGAAGCTGARTGTGACCCTTGACACCCTAGAGAATAGCAATTTGGGAAGCTGACATCCACAGACCGGGTGCCTGGACTTGAATTTGTTTACTTATGGCAGATTCTGTGCTGTGTTTTCACCCCTCCCACACCTTGGCAGATACTCTGGATTTACAGGTCAGCTCATCCTGACATTCAAAGCTGATTCTGTTTCCTTCCATGSCCTTTTGTCAGTCACCTGAGAGCCCCAGGACTCTGAGGTGAATTCCCTCCTTAGMAAACAGGAAGGTGTCCCTGCTTTCTAATCTGAGAGGAGTTTTCTTTCCAATCAGTAACTGGCTTGTTCCCATGCCAGGTGCTGCTCGTGATGTCAAGGGGTTTTAGGCACAACTCTATCTCTGCCTGCACTTGCTCTCTCCAAATGAGTGTGTAACACCTTTGTCTTCCACAGGTGAGCAAGGCACTCAGCCCCCACTGAACGGAATTCCTGGAAGCATGAACACACTGGGGAACAGCAGGARCTCTTTGACTACCTCGGAAAAGCCAGCAGAGGAGTGGCCAGACTGGAGTGAGCCAGAGGAGACAGACACTGAGAAAACTGTGAACATTCAGATTCAGCCCCGGGAGCTGCAGGGCAGTGTGGAACCTTATTTTGCTGATCATGATGTAGATGAGAAGCCTTGGGATGACTTTGAGCCCAGGAGCCCCAGTCCTAAACTGTCCTCAGGAAACTGCCTCACTGTGACACAYGCTGATGCAGTTGAAAGGCCGAGGCCTCTGCCAGGTCCCCATCAACTGAGCAAAGAATTCAAAAGCCTCAGATTGAGTCCGCCCACAAAGTCTTGCCCTGGGAACAGCTGGAGTAAAGACAAGTGGGACCATAAGGAACAGCTGGGAGTAACTGTGCTGCCAAAAACCTTTCAGGAGAGGTTGAAGTCTTCATCAGAGTCKGGCCTGGGAGAAGAATTCACAATCAAAGTGAAGAGGAAACCCATGCAAGACCCTGAGCTGGACTGGTTTGCAGATATGATCCCAGACATTAAACCTTCTTCCACTCTCTTGATTTTACCTGAGGAGAGGACAGAAGCTGTTGTTCCCACTCACTCGGCTGGGGTGTCCAGCAGAGAAGGTGCCTCCCAGAATGTGTTGTTTTCATCCAAATTTGCAGCAGCTGATGTGATAGAGGTAAGAGGCTCCAGGCAGGGAGGTTTAGGTGACTGCAGCCCTGAGAGGCTCCACAGCACACAGAGTGCTGTAGCACGGCTGGCCCCTCAGGCAGAGGGTGGGTACCTGAGGAGGGATCAGTGGCACAGCCACTGATGAGTCTTGACCTGTGAATAGAAGATGCTGAGCTCCGACTGATGCAGCTTAGCAGGCACCAGGTAATTCAGTGGGCTTTGATACAGCAAAGAGACCTGTGTTAACAGACAGGGAATGGACTCACTTTGTACACTACTAGAAGCCCTAAGGAACTTTAGCTGTAGCYTCTACTCTGCATTGCTGTATCCTGGATGCAGGAATCCTACACTTGGCTAACCAGAGCCTTGGTTTGTGAGATGGGTAAAACAAGGCTGGATCAGGGCTGCTGAACAGACATGGTCCCAAACACACAACAGACAGAAGGGGCTTTCAGACACAGAGAATGCTCAGGACTGAAGTGGTTTTTTTGGCTCTTCTAGGAAAAATGTAATAGTATTGTAAATTAAGGTCCAGGAAACCAGAACCTCTGGATTAAAGGTTTTTTGGTGTGTTGTTTTCATCAAAGAATAATTAAAACATTTCTCTATTTCAGAGACCCAGAGAAGTTACAAAACTGCTTTGTTTAGCAAATGAAAATCCCTGTAGCCTCATTATGGAGACTCCAGAGATGATTACTGGTTCCTAGGCCGCATTCCCACTTGAACATGTAACTCCCTTAAGGAATAGGTGTTGACTTCAAGTTGTTTTGCTCATTCAGCCTCAAGAGAGCTACCCCCAGGAATAGMAGGGAGCATGGGGAGAGGAGCCTGGGCTGTTAACTGAAGTTGTTTATGACAGTCAAAAATGGAACAGTGTCCTGTGACAAGCACTGTCCCATTTTGGGGGAAAGGCAGTCAGTGTTGTGTCCATAGGTGGGGGAGATCAAACTTACAGTGTTAGAATACAGCAGGAAAACAGATCTTTCTGGGGGAAAAAGAAATAATCTTATTTATAGCATCCTTTTTTAACAGAAAGTGGGTTTGATAAAAACAGTACAAAAAATACAAGACTCTCCCTGTTAAGTCTGCTTTTGTCTTTAGGGTGATTCCTCTTGTAGTTCAAAGCTCTTCAAGACCAAAAGCTGCAAATATGACACCACTTTTGGGCTTTGGGCATTGTGGATGAATGCTCTGCCATGACAAGCCACACAGGCTCCTGCCTGGCTCCTAGGGCTTGCTAAGCACACCAGTACTTTCCACATACCTTAACGTTGGTAATTTTATGTGATTCTAGGCTGAAGCTACAGGCTGGGGTGAAGAAGAAGAGTTGAACTGGGAAGATGACACAGACTGGTAACAGGACTGAAGGAGACCAAGGTGATTTATGGTGTGTTGGATCCTGTGACAGGAGTTGCTGCTTCCCCAGTACAATGAATAAAGTACCTCAGCGCTGCTTTYGCCACAAGGCAGGCACTTACTGCACAGCCACGAGATCCTGTGGGGCCTGAGCTCTTGTCATGGATGCTCCTTCCCAGTCTGTGCCAAAAGCTGCAGGGGTGAGCCTGCACTCGAGCAATATGCCCAGCTGTGGTGCTRCCACTGCTCCCAGAGAGAGGACAGCGTGATGATGGTGATGGTGCTGATGTGCTACTGGAGGCCAAGAGTGGTGTAAGAGATTGTTCCAGAACTCATCCCTGCCCTGAAAAACTGCTGACAATAAATGAAAGTCACACTGAGTTCCTTGGTTAATGTGCYTTTTTCCTTTGGCTTTTCTTCTTTCCCCAGAAATGTAAAGCCCTTAGAAATGGCTCCTTTTAACATTTCAGCTAAGAGATGATTTTAAGATGAATGTAYAAGTTACTCAACTTATTTATTTGTTTGTGTAATTCTGTCAGTGGATGGCACAGGAGGTGCTAGGAACCATAYAGTGAATGACCACAAACTGCTTGAGCATTGTGTTTTCTGCTCTGAACTGTGACCAATAAAGATTATTTTTAAAGGATGACCCTAGCATGGAGTGGAACCAGCAGCAGAGATATGTTCAGAGAACAGCAGAGCCTTAAATTATTAGTCTTGAGTGTATTTTAAAATTAGGATTAAAACACCTACTGCCTGGTCACCTGTATTTGACAGGAACAARGTAACTGCTGCTCTTACAACAGATTCAGACTTCTCAGTATTGAGAATACAATGTCATGAAATGTTTATGTCCACATAGCAGAAGAACAAGCAATATACAAACCCACAGCTCAGATGTCYGGTAGTGTCCATTTAAATCCATCAGTCCTTGCAGCCACTGACTGTGCAGGACAGGGCAGCACTGCACCCCTYAGTCCATTCTGGCACATGAACGAGACCCAGCAGTGCTGTAGAGCACTGCCCTGTGTCAGCTTTTTCTTCTGCAGCACTCTTGGCTCAAAGGCACCTCTTCCCTTCCCACAGGGAGCTGAGCTGGTCCATTGTCCCCAAGCCCTGTGGAGCACCTACCGCACACTGTCCCTGAGGGTGGCTATGGCTGCGTGCAGAGCCTCCAGCTTCACTGCAAGCCAGGCTGGCGGGGACCCTTTCTGGAGCAGCAGCTTCACAGCCTCCACTGCCCCCTCCATCGTGCCTACTGCTGCCTTGTACTGCTCCTCAGAGGGGGGGTGACAGGCTCTCTTGGCCACGGGCTGTAGATTTAAGTGAACATGAAACATCATTTTAATACTGTACTTCAGTGATCTGTCTTCATCCAAATGCATGAAAGCCTTGAGGTGGGACAGAGCGGCAATACTCCCTTGTCCTGTGAGAGTTCTTGCTGCCTGCAGGTACTACAGACCATCAGGATATCACACTAAGGGCCAGGAGTGCATGTGACCTTCTTTCTTAGAACACGGAGGGCAGCAAGACCAGCTTGAACCTTTTCAGAGACTCCCCAGAAGTGACAGAAATGGACATTAGGGTGCAGATAGTTTAAAGAAGCACACATACCTCTCCTGYTGACTCCAATTCTCCATCCACTTTCAAAACCTGTGCACTCCAGGTAATCCTTTCTTGCTTCAGGCGTTCTCTTCGTGCTTCTCTYGTCTCTTCCACCTGCCTCGTCTAGAGAGAAAGCCCCAGGAGAGGTAACTACACCCAGGCAGCATTGCCAACTTTCCATTTATAGGCCAGAACAAAAGGGAGGGAGGGAGGCAGGGAGGGAGAGATTTTAATGTGCAGGTCAAAGAATATTATTTCTCACACACGCTTCTGATGAGATTGAAGTTATCTAAACCTCTGGGTTAGCAGCACCAGCAGCTATCAGTTCTTTTATAAATGACCTGCTTGTCAAAAGCTGCTCAGCCAGAGAACCCTGCCTCAGGTTACAGCTGCCCCCACTTTCCCAGTGTCAGTGTTCTGCCACAACAGCCACCTGCTCTTAAGAGGATTTTTTAATATGCTAAAGGAACTGAGATGTTTCATAYGTGTTTAGATGTCAGAATCTGATCCAAAAGAAATGGAGAAGGAAATCAAATTATCAAACCCTGTCTTTTTAATAGATAACTTCTCTCCTTTCAAAAATAACTGCAATTTAATGATTTTTTTGTTTAAGGATGGTAAATGCTTTGCTTTTAAGTTGGAAGTACTGGAAGACCAGTGTGCATAGGATGGCAGTCATTAATTCTGCTGATTAAAGCAAGGAGAAAAGTTCAACCAGTTTATTTTATAGTTATTTAATGGCCAGGCAGATGCAGGTGTAGACACAAGCTGTGTATTGCTTATAGTGGATGTACAATATCAACTAAGAAAGCAGTGAAATGGTTAAACAATACCCATACCTTAGCCAGAAAATTAACAACTTTGTTCTTAGCTTCTTCAGAATTAAGGCACCAGGGAACAACATCTTCATGTCTTGTTTCCTGTCAAAAATGGTACTGGTTGTTCAATATATTCATGCTAACAAGACAACAAAGCAGATGTTTCTATGACAATCCCTGCCCTCTTGCAGCCAATCTAAGCCCCCAGTGCCTAATCCTTCTTCACTTCCAGCTCCTGAAATCATTTCCAACTGCACTGGCCCTCAGTACTTAATGTGCAATAGCATCTGTAGCTAAGATCCAAATTGTGCTGTGAGGAGCAGCAAATATTTACAACAGGAGAATTTGTGTATGATAGAAGTTAACAGAGCCAAACATGTGCACCCAGAGTTGTGCTCTGCTCACCTCTGCAAAATGTGTGAATGCCTCCAGTGCGTGCTGGTGAATCAGCCAGGTCTGGTCAGCCAGCAGAGAGGCAAACAGACAGGACAGCTGGGGCAAAACCTGCCTCTGCAACAGGAACAAACACCCATCAGTTCCCAAGAGTTAGTTGTGCATATCTTACCATCATGATTTATTATTAAAGGATCACTCTAAGACTGACAGGTAGGTTTGGGAAATGCAAGAGTGCTACTGCTCTGTCTGGCAAAAAAAAMCACTGTGAGGGAGGTGACATGTTCTATTCTCACTCCTTGTTGCTTCTCACCAGTGAGAAAGGACTGGCATTTGAACCCCCAAGYATCTTGCATGAACTCGAACACATCTTGATGAAAAATAAATCTGCCAGAGCCCCTTAATTAATATCCAAGATGATTATGTCCTGGCACTCCTGTGTGTATTTACTGAACTCAATCCTTTCCCTGCATATTTAAATAAAAGGCCTATCTTTTCATCAAAAGACAAGATAATTTCACTAAGGCTACAATTACATTTACCTGTGCTTCTTGTGGTATAAACACCTTTCCCATGGAAGACAGAAATTCCACCATGGCTAGACGGACATGGTCTGGTGGATGCAGCTGGAGTAGGGCTGACTGCAGTGCAAATACCTGCAGGAAACAAACCWTAGTGAAGCTCCATCAGACACACTGCAGGGGAAAATTGCAGGCTCATCTTTAAATCCAACCACATGGAGTTTAGAAGCCTAAAGGAGATGTGCTGCACCTCCAATAAAACTGRCCAGGATAAAGCTGCAAGGTGTATTTTAGAAAGAAATGAGCATGCATCCATATATCTCAATTATCTTACAGAGGACAGRGATTCTCAAAAGCAGTGTCAACCAAAATGCCATATGCTTGCTTTAAAGACCAGGAAAGTAATCAAGGAAGAAATAAAATTAGAAACCACCACTTGTTAAGAGAAGGCCAGACCATGAAATAACTCATTTGAAATTTCAGCAAATCACAAAGAATTTGGTCTTAATATAATGAATTATTCATAAGAAAGTGCTGGGGTTTTTGTGTTTTGTTCTTTTTACCTGACTAATCACTTGAGCATCTAATGTTTGGATGAAAAATTCCAAAAGGTGAAGTAATAAACACAGGGTCTTCTGGAGACATGGTTCATCTGAGACCTTGAAGAAAACACAAGATGCCAGTAACACTGCATTTTAGCTCATGGGAAAAATAACTACTTAAGAAAGAATTTCAAGTTACAGTAGCATTCCAAAATTCTTAGCCTGACTTCACACATGTAAAACACTGCATTGTAAGCAGCAGAAGAAAATACCAAAATAATCATATCAATATTTCTAGGTAGTCATATTTTATAAGACCATTTTCTTTGAATTCTATGAAGAACATTTCTTGTACCTCATCTCTTTCCACAACTCATTAAAATAAGCATCTAAAGGTTATCTGAACTATTTCTTTTCACTTTCAGCTACCAGACGTCCTCACAGACTGGCTGAGCTTGGAAAAGACCTCTGAAGGGGCACATTGTTGGCTCTACTTCATSCCCACTCTCAAACTTTCTTTTTAATGGGGAGCATGAAAACCATGACAATCCTTTTTTCTTTATGCAGCTGCAGCCATGAACAGGTCCATGGTCACAAGGGGTACCCTGATCCCTTTGTTGTGAGACACAGGGGGAGGGTGATTAGCCCTCTGTGCCTCCACRTGCTGGGCTGGGCACTAATCAAATCACCCTGAGTTTTGTTCACATTCTAATGAGCATTTAAAATACACCAAATTCATAACTGGGATGAATCAAAATGAGATATTTCAGACTTCTCCTTGAGCAAGTCTGAATCTGACACTGAGAAACAGATGGAATAACAAAGAGCCATATATGAAAAATTCAGGRCATTTCAACCTCCAGCTCCCCAGAGCTCACGTCTGCCCAACACATAAACCAGCTGAGAGCAGATGGGCAGCACTGTTATGCTGTGCTTTATAGAAACAGTCCATCCAAGTAAAAAAATAAATGAGTCACAATAACCAGCCTCTCAAAGACATGTTTTCATCACTGGCACAGCAAATTCTCTTACCTGCTTAGCCTGGAGAAAAGACCAGAACTCACTGAGCACTCCCAGGACAGATGCCTTAAGTTCTGCCTCCAGAGTGTCATCAGCAGAACTGCAGGCAGCCAGCAGGACAGAAAGGGCAGTGGTCTAGGAGGAAAAAATGTGTAAGACCAATGAAAACAAACTACACGTAAAGCAACTCAAAACCCCAGGCTCATAWTAAACATCTAAAATGATACAAGGTGGCAAGAAGCCCAATGTGCTGTGTCAKCTGTACAGTACAGCTAATCCAGCAGGCCACCAGCCAATGCAGCTTCCAGAGCAAGGAAACCATTCCTTACTCCTGAGAGCTTCAYACATACTGCATGCCATTTGCTGCACTGGCAGAAGTCTGGCAGCAGACACTTCATGTGGAAGCCTCTGATTTCTCACACTGTCTCACCAAGGAGACCAGTAGTGAGCATCTTTCAGACTTTATGATGCTGAATAAAACCAGTCAGGACTTTTAAACTTAAGAGTAATTGTATGCTGAGGTATAGCATAAATCAGAAATTCCAAAGAAAAATACATCGCTTTCTCAGAGAGCAAACAACAACTAGAGTAACTACYGAATCACACGACTTTCACTGTCCTAAGGTGCCACATACTACAAGAAAACAACGTGAGAATTCTTGCTCATACATATGCCAGCTAGGCATGGAAAAAAGCTGTGCAACAGACTGAATAACAGAACTGAGGTAACAGCAACAGAATCCTTACAGTTTGAAAACCAGAGTTCACACATTTTTACAAGAGAATCAGGTCTTACCACAGGTGGGAGGTCTCCCRAGGCACGGCTGCTGTTCAGCCACCTCCGGCACTGCGTGAGCCCRGCCGTGCACAGCTGAGCTGCCACTTGTGTCCTGAGGTCAGGATTCAGGGCTCTGAGGGACACATGCTGCCACACAGACAAGTTCTCCACCTCTTCAGGAAGAAACTTATGGGCAAATTCTACCTGGAAACAGAAGGTAACAGAAACTAAACAGACCAGAAGATAAATTGATCATCAGTCAGAAAGATGAGAAACCAAAATGCGCTGCTGGTTTGCTTCAAATACATTATGTGAAATAAAATTATGTAAAATACTTCAATAAAATCTAACTTTTCACATAAAGAACGTTTAGAAACTGCCACCTGCCTTGTCACATACAAGACATCAGAACGATTAAACAACTGATTTTTTCAGCTGCTTGAAGCAATGGCCCCAGTGAATAGAAGAAAGGGCTTTAGCCTCTCCAGGGTACACAGAGAAGCATCGACAGGTCAGGACACTGCTCTTGATACGTGATGTCATCAGCACATGCACAAATACCAGTCATGGATGCAATGACAGGACACAATTTCAGTAGATCTGGGGAGATGTGCTGTTTTCGTATTTCATCAAAAAACGGACATCACTGCTGCCCAGTCAGACTCTTAGAAAGGTGTTCGTTCATTTCTTGTTTTAAAGAGTGCTTGTGCATAAAGTAGGATCCACTGTGATTAAGTAATAACAAGTACAATAAAAAGGCAAGCAAGCAAGTGCTCAACATCTTTTCACTTCTCCAGAACTGAAAGGATATTGTAACACAGGCCACTGACTCAAACCTCTTATTAATGACAGCAGATGCTGGTGCTGTACTTGCCTGATGCTCTGGAGCCATCAGGAACAGCATTCGCCTCAGCAGCACACCCAGGGCAGGGACCTGGGAGCAGTCATTGGGCCAAGTCTTTACCTGCATTAAGACAGAAAAGTAATGCACCTCATTCATTACACAAAAGGAAAAAATCATGACTTAGCAAACAAATTCTATGCAGGATGTCCTGAGAGGTGCTATGTGGGATCACAGTAATAACACTGTAAATAAAATAAGCAGGCCATGTTGTTTTATATTGTCACTGTACTACTTTTGCTAATTACTAATCCAATTTGAAGAACTGAAACARTTTCATTTGGATTTAGAAAAAAAAAATTCCTGTCTTTGATCATTTAGAATCTTTGCTGGTAGCACTCAGATTAAAACTGGTGCCAAACTGCAAACATCACTGTGGTTCTTACCAAGTGGGCAATCACATTAACGTGGTGAGCACACAGTTCAGCTGTTCCATACCTGAAACATGAGAGACAGCAGCTTATGAATGTGGACTTGCTATTCTTTTACAGATAAATATTATAAATCTTGTCTGAGAAATTACCTTTTCCTCTAACAYTTAAATTTGATTTGCAGAGACACAATTTACTTGAGACAAACATTTCAAAAACCAATTATCAAATARTAGAAATCTATGTTCCTCTTGCTTGAAAGAATGTAAAAATAGCTAAGCTATTTCTGATTGTGATTTTCAAAATATGGTCTGTAACTGAAAATAATCCAATTTTAGGACAATTTTGTCTTACAAAAATCTCTCTCAAATAATTATRTACAACAACAGAATGAACTGGATCTATGGAAAACCTGCTTGACTTGTAACAGGAGAATCTTACCGGGCAAGGAAGCACCATGAGTCCATTGCTAGCAGAGATGTGATCATACTGGACCCCAGCACAGCATCCAGCAGGGCACACTCCTGAGGAAAAATGGGAAGATTAACACAATTTGAATCCTATATTRAAGAAAGAACTGAACATGACCTTCCCTCCTCCAAAAGAGAACAAAAATTGCCAAGAACACTGAGGTGCTCAAGAACGTGTTAAGAAGCTTTATTTTCTCCTTTCCCACAAATAACATTTGCTATATAACTGAACTCCAGCCATGCAACTGTGTCACATCTGACTTCTACAGAACCACCTCTTACCAGAGCATGTCTTCAGAGCTACATCATTAAAAAGAACCCATTTTTTAATAGAACCTATGCATTACAACAGCTGAAGAGATGATAAGCAAAAGCTAATCTTACCAGCTGAGGGAAGTGTGATGGGAGCATGGACGCAATGAAGGAGCATAGGTGGACACAGACGTAGTGATAGAGGGTGATGGGAACTTCTGGCTGTCCAGTACTGACCACCTCTGGCAAACAGACAGGGAGAGAAAGCTCCCCACAACATTGTTGGAAACTGAAGAAGAGAGCTGAAAACAAAGACAGGCTGCAAGGGGAAAAGGAAAAAAAAAAATAAAAGACAACAGTTTGGTTACAGATAGCTAAGTCCCAAATCCTGCAAATGACATCAGCATTAGAAAATCTTTGACCAGAAAATCTGTCAGTAACTTCAGTGCTTTTACACCAGATTTATGTTCCTGACTGCCTTCTTCTTTCACCAACTCAGGTGATTATTAGAGGGTTCAGGTATAAAAGTGTGAGATTTTAACTTTGTGAAGGATCAACAAATTACATACACATCATTCTCTTACCCTGCAAGTACTCAAAATACCATTCCTTTCCTAAAAAAAGAAAGACATCTCTGGCTCTGTATCCTTCACTCCTGAGGCAATGAACATCAGATCCTGTTTGTCTTGGCACAAGGATATAAATCCATAGTGACAATTTCACTATTCATTTGCAAGGAAATTCCAGCAGCTGAGCCCCTTTGTTTGCCTCTAAGGAATGACTGCTGTGGTGAAGAACTACAAGAAAAACCTTCTTAGTACCTTTTTCCTGTGTTCCAGAGAGTTTGCACYTCTTCAGGCTGGGAGGACAGCTTGTCCATGATGGTAATCAGGAGCAGACACTGAGGCAGCTGCTGCTCAGGAGGGAGACCTGTAGAAGTTTGGGTTTCAAATGTGATTCAAGTAGCTTGGATAAATATATTGTGTGTGTAAACTGGCTTTTAACAAGCGTAGAGGCAAACTGATGAGCTATCTCAGAATAATGACATGTTGGTCACGGCAGAAATCAAGAAGGGCTTGTTGAATGAAAAAGCTGGWAATTTCCCAGTTTGAAGGCATTCTACTTTTCACAGCAAATACTTAATGTAGAAAAAATAGCTGTTTTCCCCAACCAACAGAACAGCAGAAAAATTCCATCTTTGAAAGTCTGACAAACGTGGATTGAAATTATGCAAAAGAGCAGAATTGATAGGATTTCTGCTAACCAGATTAATATTGCAATTGTTATGAGCGCTTTGGAAAAGATAATTCAGCAACATGAATTATCTGTTATGAAAATCATCCAAGTTAGTATGCAATCAGCTCTATTAGAGTACTTACAAAAGAACCCGAGAGAAGCAAACAAGCACAGACTACTGCTTATGGTCCAAAAAGTCAAAATGTCAATCCTGATCCCACAGACAGCACTGGGAGCAGTACTTTCAACTCACCTAACTTTTCATTTAACACTTGCTCCATGAAAGGACTAAAGGGAAGGAGCTGGTTGATGAGAGGGTCCAGAGCCACAAGAAAAACCCGGGATATTTCATCTTGATGAACTTCCAAGATTTCTGGAGCATAYAGACTGGGAGGAAATTTGCTGAGGGGGAATGGGAAAAAAAAGAATTTAAATATTCTCAGTAGCATTTTCAGCAACACCACTTTTCTGCAAAAGAACTACAAAAAGGCAAATTTATTATGTCCTTATTCTTGTGAAATAAAAGACAGAAAAGGCTTCTCATTTTAGAATATCTGTTGTAGTAGCCCAAGACTTGCAACTCTGCATTCAGCCTTTAAAATAAATATCACAATCCAGTATTTTACTACACATTGAAAGAATACYTTACAAGCTCACAGAAAATGCATGTGAAATACATAACATCTATCAGAGGAAAGATACCAAATCACAAAGATTCAAATAAAAAGGAGAAGCCAAGAAAACACCTTTATACACATTTTGACAGTTGTAAATGTGACAACACTAACGCTGGACTCTAAAAGAGTATCACTATTTCTCTGAAGAGGAAAAAACCCTTGGGCGATAAAAGAAAAAAAAGAGCCAAAATGAGAATAAAGCAAGAGATCATGAAAAGAAAACCTTCTACTCTTGCAGCTTATAAAGTGAACTATAAAAATGCAACTATCCTACTCAAAATTCCTGCTCAGTTTTCCTGAGTGAATAAAAGTTTACAAGCTTCCACTTCAGAAAGACCTCCAAGGTAAGTACACCTAGAAGAAGAAACTCTTAAAAAAATCCACCCAATCTTGCACTGAACTCAGGTGCCCATCTCACCACAGAACCTGGTGTGAATTCCAAATGAAAAGCTGAAATCAGCCCTCTGGTTTCACAGTATATAAAATTACCAGGATAAAGTCTGTGTTCCCTTATGCTTCCCCACCACTGCAGCAAAAAGAACAAAACTTTTAGAAAGGAAAGTGATAAATCACTTTCAGACATTTGTAAGTGTAACATTAAAAGAATATTTGTTTCCAGGAGAAACATAGTCCTTCTGTGACATTTCACAAGATCATTAACACACCAATAAAGCTATGAAAAAGTTCAGGATACTCTGTTTCTGACCCCCTYTTTCTCCAGGACAAATTTTTCTATACTTTGTCTTAAAGTGGAAACAATCTGTCAAATGGCACTGCTGAAATCTGCATTTAGTCTTGGCATTTTTTTTCTGATTATTTTACACATAATTTAATAAATGTTGYCATAAATAGTTGCAACAAAGTTAAYGGTTTGTCAATACAGGACMTGCACAATAATAATCAAGAATGGGGTTAAGGCAATTATATAACACAAAACCACCTAATTTATTAAAAATTATTTTAGCCTTCTGTACATGAAAAAAATGATGGCAACAACTCTGGAATGAGAACTGTAATTTTACATCTCAAAATACTTGCAACTTTAAGAATGCAATACGGAGGTGTTATTAAGATACTTTCAATAATTTATTTTGCATACCTGTATATCTGAAGAAAGAGCTGATGTAACTGAGAACAGGAATCAGAGAAGTAAGCAAGGAAATCCTGCAAAAGACATCAATTTTGAGTGATACTTTTAAAATAAAATACATGATAAATTACATTAATTACTGTCATAGTTTATTTTTCTGGGAAATCCCAGCCTGCTTAGGCTTAGGTGAGTATTTACTGGTGGAAGAACTACAAGYAGGTAATGCATGGATGCTAATTATACTGCCCACATGGGATAGCTGTAAAATGTTATGTAGTATAAAATTGCACACCAAAGGCTTAAATTTAAGACAAACATAGAATTCAAGTATTAAAACCTACCTTGGTATAGTGTACAAGGGAATTAGCAAAGAACCTGCACAGTTTGACTGTCTTCTGGAACAGCCTCAAGTCAGTGTCCACCTGTCCAAAAAAAAAAAAAAGTTCTAAAAGTTAATATACAGAATAATACAATAAGAAAGGAAGTAAGATTTCTAAGTGTTCAAAACCTATTCCACATTTTATTCTCTACAGCCTCTGCAGCTAAGGAGGAAAAACTTTTACAATATTCAGTATGTATGCTTCAACATTTTTAGAACAATAATAAGAATTTGATTGAGCTTGGGATATTGTCAGTTTAGGAAATAAAAAAATTCTAACATAGTATGCTGAAAACTTAGTGCCTCACTGTCTACACAAGTTATGGGGCTCACATTCATGTGGTTTCAAAGGTATTCTGTCTACCACTTGAATAAAGAAAACCCAAAAAACACAAACCAAATTACTCCAAGCAATAACACAGCAAAAGAATTTATCCTCTTCAAGTTCAYTGGCAGCTTTGAGAGCTTTTTAATTCACCTGTATCTCTGACACCTTCATTTGCTCAGCCAGCTGCAAACAGGAGTCAAAAGAAAGAAGAGTGTCCTTGCACAGGCCACCAAGAATGTCACTGTGTTTCAGGTGGCACTGCAGCAGGGAGTGATGCTTCAGGCTTTGCCTGAAAGATAAGAATAGAATCAGATATTTAATTGTCAGAAGTGATCATGCAATCAGTTATTACAAATCCAAATAACAAATTCTTCCATTTAAACTGTCATACAGCAGTGATTGGTACAATATCTGTGTACAATGAAAGCAGAAACTCACGGAGAACAACCCTCTCCATTGCCATGACTGAAACACAAGAAGAGGCAGGACAGAAGTACAAGACAGCCAACTCAAGCCAAAAACATCTACAAAATTGCAGGACAGACCTCTAAAAATTACTTATTCAGACAACACTGTTTCAAATTTTCTTCTGCACTGCAATACAAAAAGTCAAGTTTCTGATACTTTTCACACCAATTCTTATCTACTTTCACTGGCACTGCTTTAATACTACCTCCTAGCTAATTTTCTAAATTGAATTTCTAAATTCACTTACTAAAGAGCTACATTGAATCCCTACTTTCCATTTTATTTGAAACCCTAAACACAAAGCAATTGTTTATTCATTCATAATAATTCATAAGTTAAATAAATTCACTATTTTTGATTACACCACAATAAAATCCAAGTTGAGCTACATACTTGATTATGAACTTCCATGTATTGGCATGAAGAGCGTGGTCCATATTGGAAATGACAGAGCAGATCTCCAGCACAGTGTGGATTACTAAGGAAAAAATAGCAGCAGCAACAAAGTTACATCCCATTTATGAGTTCACAGGAATCCCAAGAGAATACTAAGGGAATAACAGCACATTGACACAAAYTGGGAAAATGGCTCAGCCTTTAGGTGCTGCCCCTTTCATACAAACMTACATAACATGCCCCATGCCACAGAGGAAGCTTCAGGAGAAAAACGGAAATATTTCAAGCTTCAAAATGCTGCTTTCTGAAAGAATGGTCAGGGTAGCAGGAATAGAGCACACTCAGAAACTTGTTTTAAAGTTTCAAACATACTCTCCATAGAAAAAAAGACTGAGCAAGACTAAAAAAGTGCTAAATCCACATATACCTTGCACCATATAAATGATGTCATCTTCAGTGGAAGCAGAGCCTATGGAAATCAGATCAACAAGTTCCATCAGCTGTTTCTGAAGGGAGTAAGTTTCCTTGAACATGGMTTGTAGGAGGTCAGAAATTAAGTGCAGGTGCCCACAGTACACTGATTCACTGTCCTGAAATGGGGAGGATGAGGTTTATAAAAGACTTCAGAACTCACAGACTGATTTTTCACATGCTGAAAACACCAARAGCCTTGCCATACATTTCTCTGGARAAAAGAACAAGGCAGAGCTGTAGGTACTTTAATTCAATACACAGTCCCTGACTACTCAATGTAAAATGCATTCACCTGCAGCTTGTGAACTAATGAGGGCTGTCTGGCYCTTGTGAGTTTGGGGGCTCTGGATTAGGGCCCCATGTACAAACCTAAGATCATATTTCTGAACCAAACAGGACTATGGTAGCAACAAAGGAAGTAGCATTCCRAATACTTCCCAGTACTTTCATATTAGAATTGCTAGATAAATGTATGGCACCTTAGTTTGAGTCCTTACATGGAAAACTGATATAAATGTTCCCACAAGAAAGAAACCAAATGTGAAAAGGAAAGACATCCAAAAGTTAGTGTGTCCTTACGACGAACGTATTTTATTATCAATCCTTAGAAGGAATTACTGTTTGCATCTGAAAATGCAGATACACACTACTCACTGTAACAAAAGTGAAAATGCTCCTCTCAACTTTCAGTCTACYCTGGAACTTCATAAAAATAAGATGGGTCACACCATGCTGGTAAGCTCTGAAATTACTGCAGCCATCACAAGTGCACAGATCTCTTAGAGCACTCTATTCATGAACAAAATGTTCAGTAAACAGATGCAAAATATGGAAATAGCCCAGTCTGAGCCCCTMACCACCAGGTCAGATTTGCTGGGCAGACAGCTGAAAAATCATCTTTGTACTTGTGCACTGAATGGATTTATAAACAATTTACCAACTAAATTAAAGTAATAATTCAACATCAGTATTATTTCAAAATAGGATCACCTTATAAAGGGTTTCCTAAGAGAGGGATCACCTTATAAAGGGTTTCCTTACAGCCAGAGAGCGTAAGTACTTCTGTGCTTCTAGCAGAGCCCTACCTTGCAATGTGTGAAGGTGCTCTTTATGACATGGAGGACGGAGGAAGGGAGGGAGCGGATGCTCTGCAGGGACACACACTCCTGCAGCGAGCACACATAGCGCACACAGCCCGTCAGAGTCTCCAGCAGCTGCACCATGGCCTGAGAGCAAGAATCAACAACACCAATCACTCCTGCAATAACTGCAAAAGCATCTTTTTTTAGCTGAATTGCACCTGCACTTTTATGGCATTTAAAGTTCACTGCTATTTGCATAAATTAGTTTGTTAAAGATGTATGAAGCTCCATAAAATAACATTGAGTAATTCCAGAGCTTTTCTCTGTTATACTCTGTGAAAACTTATTTCTTTGACTACTGCTCTCAATTTACAAAAACTTTTAAACTCAGAACGAAGTGACGGTATAAACAGGTGACAGATTCACTCTTCAAATGTGAGAAATCACATTTCAYCTGAAATAGGGACTTAAGCAGAATCTGAGATGACTTTTTAAGTTATCATTAACATCACATGCTAGATGTAATCAAATAATTCACAACATGTTAACTGAACWTCAACTATAAAGGAAGGTTAAATTACATTTTAACCATCAATAGCTAGCATAAACATTCTAAAAACCTTTTAATAGTTTAGGGAAAAGCAAAGAATGGTGTAAACATTATTTTGACAGCTTGTGTGATGGAACTTGCCTGTAGCAGTTTCCTTACAGTAGAGCATAACTCTGTACTCTGGYTGGTCAGTCCTTTGGCCTCACTGGACAATTCACACATCAAATTATCAAAGAACTGTAGAGTCTGTCAGAATGAAACAAAACTTAAACATTTAATTTACAAAAGTACATGTGCAAATAATAACACCATTCATACACCTGCTTGCTTCCTTGGCATGGAGGCACAGGCTACAGAGAGAACTCGCAGGAGAAAACACTTTCCAGCATTTCARTTATAAAGCATGATAGAACAAGAGGCAAAAAAATATCATATATATATGAACGATCACAAAGACAGTTCAACACAACACTGTGAAAACTCTTAAAGGGTAAAATTCCAATTTCAAATTTTGTATCCCATAGAATAATTACATTGTGCAAGCTCAAAGGAAGAATTACTGTATTCTAAGCAGACGTTAGCACTGGAATGATTGACAATTCCACAGTTAACTGAAGCTGTCCTACCTTGGGTAACACTTTCGAGAAAAAAGTTTGCTCCAAATCTTCAAGGCTGATATGGGGCAAAAACATTTCAGTCAGGATCCTCAAAACACCTGCAAAGAAAAACATTTACAATGTGTGATTACAAGAAATATACAGCAACCTACCAGAGGAAATAAAGAACTGCAGAAAGCAAAACAAGATCAGATACTTGATTTTGAGAGAGGCAACAGAGTATTTGCCTTATCTGAAATGCATGAAAACACACATGCATTATCTGAAAAATCAACTAACTGTAACAGCTCCATCATGCATAAACCTATCAAAAATAGCAGTGCACCTGACTAAACTTAGTTAAGGACTGAGCACAACTGCAAGCCTACAGATCTAATATTTTTCTATATTCCAAATATTCTATCTTGCAAACTGCAAACAGTTGCATGTTTAATGCGCTGGTTTGCACTAATATACAATGTATCAGTGAGTTTTAGTAAAATTCCCGAACAGTTACATCTAGGCCTCATTTTCTTACCACTGTCAATTTTACCACCTGGAAGCAAACAGCCAAGAAGAGAGTAAAACACAAGACAAAAAGCACTCTTCTTTCATGTACTTAAAAATCAGCAGTAGCAGGAAAGAAAAAGCAGCCTTACATGCAAAGCTTCTATAGGGGCTTTTATAAAGCTTGTTCAAGGTGCAGTAAGGAGAATGTGGGCCAGCAGGATTGCTGTATACTCAGAAAGTCCCTGGCTGTGGCAGAAGCATTTTAAGTACCGCAGTGATTACAATGTAATTGCAGTACAAGGCTCCACAACAAGAGGCACTTGYTAGCCATTACTTACGAATGTGCTCGGTCCAGTCTTCAGACTTTTGATACACTGAGTAAAACAGTTAAAGAAAATAAAACTTGTTACGCGACAAAGGTTATCTTTAAAGAAGCTGCAGAAGCCAGTGACTTCTCTCACTCTGGCTCATATACATATGAAATTGGCAGGGACGCTCCGTTACCAATGCAGGCTGATATCCCGAAGTACCCACAGGATGAGAAAAGTATTTCTAAAATGTATTAGAGTAACCCTTGAGGACTTTTTATTTTTTTTGGTGGTGTGTGGTTTTGGATTTTTAAGGAGCTTTGGATTTTTGTTTGAGGATCGGGGAGACGGAGGTGAGGGGTTTTGGGGAGGTACCTACAGTGCTAAATGAACCACACGCTATCTTCTATCACGAGTCTTTCATTTCAGGCAAGGACTGTACCCGTCTCCAGCGAAATTTCCTGCCCCCAGCTTTTCTATTCAGTGTCGGCCGCTCATAAAGGTCCCATGGCTTTCCCTCACACAGATTTGATTGAACCGCGGAACTCTGAAGGATGCGCACAGCCCCCCACACCCCCTCACTACTCCTGCGCCTTCCCGCAGCCACCCAAGAGCCCTGCCGGGAAGGATATAAGGAGCCCGGGCAGAACAGTGGGCAGCTTCTGGCGGCACAGCTCCCAGTCCCAGSCGCCCAGCTCCGGCAGGAGCAGCTCGGGGTCTGTCTGGGACATGGCGGCGGCCGCGCTCCCCTCAGCACGGGGCGGCGGCGGGAAAGGCGCCCCGCGCTCCCACAAGGCCCCGCGCCCGAGGAAGCGGAAGCGGCTCCACGTGGAGAAGCGGAGCGCGGTCCCGGCCGGCAGCCGCGGGTGGGTACGGGCACGGGCAGGGAAAACGGGATGGAAGGGATCCCGAGCGCCGCACCCGGCCTGTGGGGGCGCGGGGAAGGGCAGCGGGGCCGCCCCGCGCCTTGGGTTTGCGCCGCTTCAAACGCTGAGTCGGAAACGCGGGGTTTAACAACTATTCTACCTCCCTTACCGGTACCTATAGGGAGATGCGGTCACSGGGTAACGCTGTGTTTTCATAAATGTAAATGGATAGATAGCGGGTTTTTTTTTTTTTTTTAATCACAGAAGATTTAGGGTTGGAATGGAGCTCTAGAAATCATCCGGTCCACCCCCGCTGGCCAAGAATCACCTGGAGTAGGTGGCACAGGGACGCATCCCGATGGATGTGGAATGTTTCCAGGGAGGGAGACTCCACGATCTCCTGGGGGAGCCTGGTAATGAAAATCAGGGTGGTGYAATTAGACGGTTTGTGCTACTGTTAATGATACATAAAACTACTTCTATTTTCAGCAGTAATTCACCAGGCTCTTGGCAAAACATTTGATATTCCACCAGCAAAATGCTCTTACCCATAGCAATAGCTACATAAGAGCATCCTCTACGAAAAGAGCAACCCCATCAAAAACAAAAGAAAAAACACCCACCTTGGTACCAGTCTTGGTCTTAAATGAGTGTTGCTGTCTGTAATATATTGCGACTTTTTTAAACTGTTACTCCTGAAAATGGATTTTCAATTTAATTTTGCTGTTGATGAAAGTGAGAACAGCGAGGCAGATGCTGACTTCTTACTGCTGCGCTCTCCAAATCACAAGCAGGAATTCACAGAAAAGAGCAGGGAAACTGCCAGTCTTGCAGCAGAGTCCAGCCCAAGGCCGGGTGTTAATAAGCACCAGGATGAGGTGACTTCAAAGAAAAAGCTCTGTGTGAAAGCTGCCAAGGAGCACAGTATTCCTGAAGATCTCAACAAAGTATTGGAAAATAAAGTCTTGGAAAAGGTATTGGACCTGTCTCACGTAAAGTTGTCCGTGGTAGAAATGACGTGTTTGGGTGATGCTGACAGCGAAGGCATCGTGTCCAAAAGTGTTTCTTCTCACTCTGATCTCATCCCAGGAGTCTATGAAGGAGGGMTGAAAATCTGGGAATGCACCTTTGATCTCATAGACTACTTTTCCAAGGCTGAAATAGAATTTACCAACAAGACTGTATTGGATCTTGGCTGTGGGGCTGGACTCCTGGGAATTGTTGCTTTAAGGGGTAAAGCTGACAGTGTCCATTTTCAGGACTACAACAGCACAGTGATTGATGAAATAACCTTGCCTAATGTGGTGGCCAACTGTATCGATRATGGCAGTAAGATGGGCAGTGGAAAGGACAGAAAAGCCAGCAAACCTCCTTCAAAGAGGCCTAGGAAATCAGAGGGCTCACCTGACATGCTCAACAAGTGCAGATTTTTTTCTGGAGAGTGGTCTCAAGTCAGCCAGCTCCTATTAAGCAGCACCAAAGCCTTTCCAAAGTATGATATAATTCTCACCTCTGAGACAATCTATAATCCTGACTATTACAGTGCTTTGCATGATACATTGGCTCAGCTCTTGGATAAAAATGGCCRTGTCTATTTGGCAAGCAAAGTGCATTATTTTGGAGTTGGTGGTGGTACATACCTCTTTGAGAAATTCATTGAAGAGAAAAACGTGTTTAGAACCAGTATAGTTAAAACAATTGATCAGGGGCTGCAGCGATGCATTATGGAAATTGCCTTTAAAGATTCCTGTTCAAATTAAACTCCTAATCCTTCAAAACTAACTCAAAAGTGTTTTAATCCTTACATCTCTTTGCTTTTTCCTCTCTTATTCTGGTTTGACAAATSAATGATGCTAGTTGTTGAAATGTTTGACAAATTCTGATGTCTGACTAGAAGTGAGGGACTTTTCTGATGTTGACTTTGCATAGAGTTCTGTTAAAGCAGCATTTGTTCATGATAATTAATTGTAATTTAGATGTATTTAAAGATGAAACATGTCATTGTCTCCAGGCACGTTTTACATTCTTTGTCAGCACCAGAACTGTACATCAGAGGAATGACATGGCACAGCAGTGACCATGGTGTGCTGTGGCTGAATGACATAGCCTCTTGAACTAATTTTGGATGCTAAACTTTCTCAAGGGTTGGGCAGTATAACTGCAGCCAGATTCAGGCAGACCACACACCTCTGAGCTTTGCTACTTTGCCAGCAGAGGGGGATGTGATTGTATTTATTGCTTGTGTTCTATCCTCCTGGGGAATCTTGAGTCCATGTGAAATGATTTATTCAAGCCTTTCAAAAAGTGYAACAGAATATTTACTACTGTGGTCTGTGAATTTTCACATTCAGATTCTGACACAGACTAAGAAAATTTCGGCAAGGCATTAGAAAATGCCTTGCCAGTTTGGAAGCTGATGTGGAAAATATTCTACACAAGATAAGCTCCTTATACCAACCAACCAATAAGCCTACAAATGAAATACTGGAGRATGATAGAATTGAACTTTAGGAGAAGGAAATGCTATTATAGGAGTTTAATTAGATTGCTGTACAGTTTTAACAAGGTTGTTCCAGACATTAATCGCCCCTTTTTCAAAACTTGCTGGGAGTACTACTGAGCAACCACMCCTCTTCAATCTTTTTGGCAGGACAAAGCCTGCAATACAGGGCATTCTTCTTCCCTAGGCTGAAGACAGGCAGTTTCTTCAGCAACATCACTTACCAAATACACAAACAAACCCAAAGAACTACAAAACCTGGTCTTGAGTGCTCATTGTCACCTGCAATTCAAACAAAGTAAGGAAATCCACTGCACGTTTTCTCTTGGCAAAAACCAGATAACAAGCTAATACACAGCTCTTGTCATCATGCACTGCTTCATCAGGTGCCCTTGCAGAAATATAAACTTTGAGAGTCAATCACTGCAGTAAACTGGGTGCAAGGATACTCAGTGTAGGGGAGAAGGGACAACAACAGTCTGAGGGGATGGGAAAAAAACTTATTACAGCAGTGATCTAAATTACTTCAATTATTGCATCACATTTCCATCACTGAAGATGCTGAAAGTCTAGCCCATGGTTCCTATTTTGACCCTGCTGCTATTAAGATAGAGTTGTAAAGGATTTCCCGTACTTTACAGAAGAGCCTTAACTATTGTTCCAGACTATTTTAAAGGGATCCTTTGGAAACTACTGATTTGGACCTCTTATAGCAGAGGAGAGGGAGGAAAAAAGTCAGTTTTGCCATGACTGTCACTGTGCTTTGGAATTTTTCTGCACTGACTGACTTACTGAAGTACCGCTGACTACACATTGAGGAACCAAAAAAGACTGTTGGTGTTTCAACTTCAAATAATATTAATTTCCCTAAGCTCCATTAGGACTTTCTCTACCTGAGAAATCCTCACCATCCTACTGTGCAGTGTCCTGCTTCTCTTCATAAACTGGAATAGAAAAAAAAATAAATTTCATTCTTTTGTAACACTTGTACATATTACTTAATGGAATTGGCATTTCCCCAAATGCACTGCACTAAAAAAAAAAAAAAAACAAACCACAATTGGAAGGTCCCTCAAATTTTTTTTTTTTTGATAATACATTACATTTTTTTTAATCTATGAAGAAATAAAAAGTAGAGATCAGCTGGTAACTCAGTTTTGATCAGCTCCAAATCATCACCTTTTTTCTCCCCTCACGCCGTCACCTCACATTTTGAACAAGTTATTACAATAAGAAATCCGGTCTAAATTATGTCTTTCCTGTAAGTATTGTGGAGACAAAGATTAAAATCACTCATTAAATAGCTCAGGAAACAAAATTCAAAGGCTTGTTTGTTTTACCAGGTATTAACATTAACTGCTGACTTCCATTGGAAGACCATTTGCTAGTTTTGGGAAACGAGGCTATTTAAAACCCAAGTTTGTATACTGGCAATTACAGTCATTTACTAAAGCTTAGTGGGGAAAAAAGCCCATGATAATGGAATTGGAAAGTGCCCAGTTTGCAGGTTACTGACCTGCATGCTATTCTTGGTTATTATGCACACAGGCATTAAATCATATTCTGAAATCAAAATCTTGTTAAGCAAAATCAAGCCTGCAATCATTACAATGGRTATTTGAAGTGGTGCAGCCAGACAACCACTGCACAGGAATTCAAAGAGAAGCACAAAAAGCAGATGCAAAAGCAGGCAAAGGTGCTGGAAGGAGAAATCCAGACTGCAAGTGTGGGGGGACGGAGGTGCCAACCAAGAGACCTGCAGCACCAGGTTCAAGAGATTCTGCTCCCATATGGGGTTGGACACCCCTGGAATTCTTCTAATGTGGACTGGACTAAAAGGTTTGAAGATGAGAACAGAAATATCCTCTCCACCCAAACAAAACACAGCCAGGTGTAGAAAGGTGACTTATTGCAGTTGTCACACAGCTTAAGGCAGTAACAGCAGGATTTCTGGAACAGAAACTGGACTAAAGTCTCTCACATTTCCTGGTTTGTACTGTAAGAGTCATTTGCACATTGAAAAGAAAAAGCTGCTCTAGACCAGCAGGTACTGGTGGGTGAATAGGAACCACAGCAAAAAACTATAATTTATATACAAATACCTCTTGAAGTCAGCAAGTCTTCAAGACAGCAAGTCAATAAATCCACATATGAATTGAAGGAAAACTATCRGGAAACAAAGTGAAAATTGTGGCAAGTAAATCCACAACAAAGRGCAACATCCTGCCACACCAGGAGCAAGCAGGTGATGCAAGTTAATTCAGACACTGCCTAGGTATACTGAGGAAATAGTTTACTATAACATAATTATTGCTATTAAAAATAAAAAGGAAAAAAGCATCACTCTTCACACAAATAAAAGTAGTACAGGGCAATCAGAATGAAAGAAGCACTGGTAGAATTTGACATTGCCATCAGTCTGCTATAGGCAAGAATTTTGCAGGAACATGAAATATTTTGATTACTCCTGTGTTACTTCTGTAGAACAAAAATACTGAATTTTCAAGACCATRGAGTAAACAAAGATTTGRATCATTGGTAAAGAACYTGTAAAAGTCCATYCCCCCAMACCAATTTTTGTAAATGTGGTTAAGAAAGAKGAGAAGCCTAAAAAAGTAACAGAAAAATAAAGGAAACTGAAAAYRCTGCCATCAAAAAAACAGTCAACAGGTTTGGTCCAGTGGTGTTTGAAGTTGATGGTAAAGCCTGAGGTATCCTAAAGTATGTCACTGAAATGGGAACTGGATGAAAATAAACCAGAGGTAAGATGGTGTGGGAGTGTTTAATTAAAGGGCACATCAAACAGAGCAAAAAGGGTYAGAACTTCAGATGCTGCACAAAGGAATGATCTAAAAAATAAGATGTATCTGGGGATTACCAACTGTATTATAAATGATGGCAGAGTCCAGTTACTCCACATTTATGGTTACATACAGAGAAACATTCAGTTTTATTTACCAAAGTACRGCTTACAGTTACCAGTTTTGAACTGCTTGTTGTGTTCACGATTAGTCAGTTTATTTCTTGTCATCTGACCATGTAATTTCATAATCTGTATACTCTTTCTTCAGTATCTCTACAGTCACAGARTGATCTGCTTTTCCATAGCCCTGCAAGACAGAACAAATGTTTACTGGATATGGACAGTAAGTCATCAGAACCAATCAGTTCTTGTCAACACAAGTTGTTCACATACAAATTGGATACAAGTTTTAAAGTTATGCTTGCASTATCATGTTTTATTTTTCTATTATCCTCTCAAATTCCCCCCCAAATTCAAATTCTAGAAAATAAATAAGATGGAGTCAAGAAATCTCAAGTAATAGAGAACACATTTTTCACATGACTTCTCCAGCAGAAAGCTTATTTTAAAATGTTCCCAACCCCTCAGCCAGCATATTTATTGAATGTTCTTTTAAACCACAGAGATTGCCTTGACCCACTTTAAAGTGTGAGCATACAAACAGCTGTTTTGGCTCAGCTGAAGGAAAAGAGAATAAGCAAACAAGTGTGATCATTTGAGCACCATTCTACCTACTAAAGAAATCACAGTCTTAACGTTTTATTTATTTCCAATCTTGCCTTAGCTGGTAATGGCACCATTTTAAGCATCTGTGCTCTTCAGTCATTGCAAGTCCAAACTAAGGCAAGGTCAGATAACCCATGTAATTTTTAACCCTCATTTAAAAATCATTGATCAGTGTTACTCTTTCACTGAAATTTCAGGCAGTTCTGGTAGAAGTTGCCTTTCCATTACTGTCTTACATGATCAGAGTTATCTCGGTTTCTTATTTCAGAACTACAAGTTTTACAACTTTTTCCCTGTGAAAAWGCCTCTACTGCACAACAGTGCAGTGTACTGACATAAATCTGATTTGCAGATTATTTTTTCCCCCTAATATTTCACATGAAAGGTTACTTAGACTGAAAAAAAAAAAGCTCAAGGTTGTATTTTCAAACAAAACATACTCTTATTCATCAATGACTCAGCCCCAAAGAGGAACAGCTTAAATAAACAAGCATTTAAACTGAAAAGGTTAAAGTTGATGCATTATAAAATGCAAGCTTTTCAARAATAGTAAATAATATTGTTATGTCAGTTGGAAAGCAATGGATGTAGAGCTCACTCTTGCCTTGGCAACCACTTTGAAGCCCCCAAACAGTCTTGCAAAKAGCAGCACAGCTTGAAAAGAAGTCAGTGACTATTTCTCTGCTTTCCATAAAACATCAAATACCTTCAAGGCCCAGCTTTCACTGCTCATCTAAGGTAAGCAGATTTGAAGTAACCATCACTTTCCATAGAGAATTAATAAACTTAATAGAAYTATTTACTACTTTTCTCCTTTAGAARCCCAGAATCTTTMCTCAGTTATTAMTACWGAAACAGCTATGCTTCATCACTGAYSAATACCAGAAAAAGCATKTTCCCTAAATTAGAGAAATCCTGGCCATTATGAGCCTTTCTGAAAGAAACTGAATTTAAACGGAACAATAAGAGGTAACAGAAATGCTACTTTTATTGCCACAAAATGCATTTCTACAACTTCACCTACTAAAAATTCACCCCATTTAAACTGTGTCTACTATTCTCACCCAACACATACACAGAACAACATTCACAATTTAGCTGGTGACTACCAACCAACATTTTTATTGGCAGATAAAAGATTATACAATAGCTGGATCAAGCCCCTGTGGCTACAGGTGGGYTATTCCTGCTCCAGCAATAGGACTAAAAGATTCTGAGGCAAGAGATGCCAACTTCCATTTTTAGTCTTAATTCTAACTTAACCTACTGCTGAGTAATACTAACTTTATCTTTCTGGTCTCCTGCCTTAAAACTATTGTTTTTCTAATCTATTTCACAAGTGAGCTAGGCAAGTTTTCCAGTTAACATTTACAATGTGATGCAAATTGCCAAAAGCCACCATCCTAGAAACCAAAAATCCCAGAACATCAGAGACAGAACAATTGAAGGAAAATAAGACATGCACTTACTGTAGAGAGCCCAAATACCCTAATTTTCTTGTCTTTGCTATTATGTTCAATTTTCCCTCCTCCAAGGCACTTGCACTCGTACCCCAGCTTTTCCATCTCRGGATTTACTTTTTCAAATATATGATCTGCACAAGAAGAACGGTGAGAGCCATTAGAACAGGGGCTAAGCATCAAGTAATCTAGAACTGTTGTTTTCAGCTATTTTCTACTTATTTTCCCCCAGTTCTGTTCTTTCACCTACATGAGAAGGATATTTCTCTTCAGAGGCATAGAAAAGCTGTAGTTGAGGTTCTTTAGTTGTTTACTTATCACATATCATTCTCCYAAATAAGGATGATCAGGTTCAGAAATGGCACCTGACAGGGATAATGGCCCACTTTTCACATTGATGCCTACATAACTTGGGTCAAAGAAGATCCTTATATAGCTKGATTTATAAAATACCAATGTRACCTGAATTATAGATTTTTGATACTTATATAACCTGAATTGTAACTTTTAATACTTGTATAAMCTGAATCATAACTTTCTATAAAATGTAATAGCCAAATGTAGTTGACTAGTTGCTTAATGTTTAAGTAAGCAAAAACTCACCAAGTAGATAACCTCAAAAATAGGTAGGCATAGCTAATTGGGAAACAGCAAGGTGTACCAATGAGAAATTGGCAAATGTAAAGCCAATTAGCCACAAAATGAAGAATTTAGACCGGTAAGATCCAGAAAACCCAAGGAACACTGTAACTGTGCATTTGCCGAAGGAAAAATTTAAAARTTTAGATGTGAGGAAAGCCTTGAGCCTTTATTGAAGAAGACCCCCAAGACCACCTAAATTGGGGAAGTGCAAGCACAGTACAGAGAAACTATTTATAAACATGAGATAACCATACATAAATTAGTCCCAGACACGTATATAATGATGTTATGCTGACTTAGCAATATTAAACAATACTTATTGCATAAATAAGCCACAACACTTGACAAAGCTGAGTGAGTTAGGTGGCAGGATCCCCGTCACCTCCAGCGCTGCAGTAACCACCTGCTCTGTAGACACCGCTCTATGGGGTTTTATTTCTAAAAAGCTTATATTGTTGGGCATCATTGTCACACGGGTGAGGTAGAAAGCGGGGTATTTTGATCTACTGAGGCCAGGGCTCCCGCTCCGCCTCAGACCAGACACAGCCGGGGGGCCCCGCTCCGGCACCGCCCGCTCGCCCCGCGCCCTGCCACGCACTGTGGAACTCGGCCGCCGCCGTGCCGCGGACGATGTCCCGCTGCTCCCCGCCGCCCGGGCGCTGCAGCCGCACCAGGATGTACTTGAAGGTGCCCTCAGGGTCGATCTCCACGTCCCGCACGGCCGCCATGGCGCTGCGGGGGCGGGAAGGCGGCGGGGGCGGGGCGGGCGCCATGGCGGCCGTGAGGCGGGGTGGGCTGTCGTCCTGAGGGACGAATGGGACTGTCGCTGCGGGTGCCTCAAGGCGCTCGCCGATAAAAAAATACCAAATAATACCGTTATGTCAGTTGGAAAGCAACACATCTACCGATCGCTCTTGCCTCTTAACCACAGCCAGCCTTAAAAATAGCAGCACAGTATCTGCTTCAATAGAAGTCAATGACGGTTTCCATAAAACATCACGACAGTCCTGGTTTAAAGTGTGATAAGGTCAGGAGAAGCATTAAAACAATGTGATTGCTATATTAACTTTCTGACCTGGGACTGAGGCCGTCTGAGCTTTGGGGTCTCTGACAGAAGCCCTCATGGCAAGAAAACTGCTTTTTAATTGATACTCCTCTGTGAGCATCRAGGTACTGAAAGCAGAGAAACGGGGTATTTTGTCCTCAGACAACAAGAGCAAGAGTTGACCACTGCCTCTAACATTAAAGTGCCCTTTGGAGATTTCTTGTCCTGCATTGCTCCCTTTACAGCTGTGGACTCCTCTCTACATATCCTGAAGCACGGACTTTGTAATTTACTTCTGGCACCTCACAAAACAAAATGTTTGTGTCAGGGAAGAGAGTCATGGGCAGGCTGGTAGCTTTACTAGCCATTATTTTGTAGGTTACATTTTGCTGATGGTGAATAAGAGATACCAGTTTAATTCCTGGCTGCCTTATTATRCAGCTGCACCTRATGAGTTAGGCWAGCYCCACACAAATYGATKATACAGTCACAGATGTATAGAATRAGTCATTTCATAGAAGCACAGAATRGWTTAGATTGAAAGGGACCTCAAAGATCACTTACTTCTAACCCAAGCTATGGGTAGGGACACCTTACAGATAAGTCTCAACGCAACTACATTTTTAAGTACTATATTGTAGAWCACTTCTAACAGAAATATTTCATTCTTTTCATACATACATATATTAAATTATTGTTGACACAGAATTCACCATCATTAATAGTTTTAAAATCTAAAACTAACACTTGAATACTTCCTCTTAACACACACGCAATAACTTATATAAATTATAGTACAATTCATTTAAAACATGGGTAAAAAGAAGAGTTTGTATTGTCTGAACACACTTTTTAKAGACACTACAAAGATAAATGTAAATTTGGAGTCAGGCTTTGAAAYTTGTTACTTTACAACTAAAACTACTTCCTAAGCTACTTTATTAACTGTAATAAGCCTTAATTTAAAAAAATCAAGCAGYTTGTTATTTCAGAGACTATTGTTAGTTACCTTGTTTGTGCAYAGAGTAGCAGCCACACTACGAAGAAAAAGCCCAGAGCCCTCGAAARCTGAACCCTTGCAGGCTAAATTTCAGAGAGTAAAGAGGTGTGAAGGGCTTTAAGTAGAAATCAACCCTCCTGCCTCAGCTGTTTGGGATTTTCAAGGCAGGCAGAGAAAGTGATAAAATATGTGCCTAATTAGGCTAACAAGCCTTGGAGACGCTTCTGGAGTTGAAGAGGTTGTTTAAGCTTGCTTTGTCTGGTAACAAAGGGGTATAGGATTATTCCTTTAAGTTTATTTCCAGTAATCTGTAAGGGTCTGCTTTTATTTTGGTTGGTTTTGTGAATTTAGCTTGTTCCTTTGCTACTTTGTTTACCAATCTCCCCTAATACCTTATGTTCTTAATTATCTACATTAAARAAGTGTTTTGGAGGTTGCTTGTTTGTGTCAACTCTGCCTTTTTATTTTTAACTGGCATGGGCTCCTTCATTTCCTCAAGCACAGAAGTTTGTTGCATGGCTGTGGCTTTGGAAACCTTTATTGCCCATTTCAGTGATGATGCGMGGAAGGAACTAGCAACAAACAATAGTGGTAAGGATGGCAAAGGAAATACTTGTGGCATACCTTAGAGGCCAAACTTGAACGGAATTTGCTCTCAACAAAGACAGGCATCAGGCTTCACCTAGCTAACATGAGTTTGAGCGGATAATTTGTGACTTAGTAGTAGCCAGAGCAGAGCTTTTTCCTGTTTTCTTTAATGCTTTTCTCTTCCCAAGTATCYATTTTATCCAAAAGTAGATTCCCATGCCATGCCAAGGTACAGGAGCTTCCTGTTGGCTTTTAGGATGCAGGCAAAAATTCCCCGCTGTTGGTGGGAATTGTTGGTGCGTCACTTTGTGGGCCTCAGGGGTGCAGAGAGGATGGCATGGGGTGACAGGGGTCTTCAACCAGACACAGCYTGTCTCCAAGAAAACTGCAGAGAGGGACATTCCTTTTCTCATGGGCTTACGCATGGCTAACTGGGGCAGTGAGCTTGGCACTATTTTCTGAAAAATTTAGGGAGTTTTTATTTATTTGGTCAAGTGACATCTTGTCTCTTTCCAGTGAAGATCTAAAAAATCATTGTTTGGGGCTTGTTTTGCATTATGGTTTGCAGGATTTGGACTGGACCCAAATGGCYAAAATTGCTCTGTTTATGTCCTTCCTATCATCAGATCCTGTGAGCCTGGAGTATCCTGATATCAAAACATCTTCATTTATTTAGCTGTTTAACCTCTGAATGGCAAGAAACTAGGAAAGGCATGTTGTTATTATGCCAATGTGTTAAATTATACATTGTGCTGCAGTGAAATTTTAACATGAGATTCTCACAAGCCATTGGATCAATTCAGGCTACTAGAGTCAGGAAAAGGGAAGYAATTACTTACAACTCCAGGTGTATAAATTTCTCTTTTTATTGAGCTTTCTGACAGAGAGCACAAGCTGTAAGGACACRTTTGGCCCATGCTTGCACTACAGGAAAATATTAAGGAAGGGATTTTGAAGTAGGTGCTTTCCATCACATGTAACCCTCACGCAATAGAGCAAGTAAAATGAAGGCTAATTTTTAGCTGTGCTTGCAATTGTTTTTTTATTCCAGAGTGAGAATAACTGTAGGGTTGAGCAGAAGAATGCCTAATAAACTCGTGCAAAGGAAATRCACTATTGTAAATTCTGTCGTGGACAGCAAAGATCACAGGTCTTCTTTKCTGCTTGGCCCACTCAGTTTAATAGGATTTAATAAAGATTCTTCTACAGCTGTTGATTAGCAGCTCCTCAGATTAGCAAAGAAGCCAGCACAAATGCAGGATAATAACATTATCCCTCTTGGTATTAACATCTTTRGGATCTGTGTATGTGTGTAAGCAGTCCAGGAGCCAGAGGCTTGGTTTGTGCACTGAATTTTAGGAATCAAGGCCAACTCCCAGCATGCTGGAGTGTGAAGGGTCTCTTCTGGGTTCCTCATACCTTGCTTTCATAAATAATGCTCCCCTATGATCCCTCTCAGAGATTGAACAAAATCTGATGAAAACTAAGTTTTGTTTTGCTCCTCACAGAAGGCAGTTTTATAATCCCATTGCTCTGCTGGCTAAAAACATTCTCTAATTTCTGGTCTACATTTACTCACAGATGGCTTTTTTATCCATTTTGGGTTTTTGTACCAGCTGTATCTGTTTATATTAAAACAACTTTTGAGCACCTTCTGTACTTTCCTGAGCCTTTCTAGCTGCTTCCCTCTTCCCCAGGTTTTAACACAAATATCTAATGCACGCCTAGAAAGGTATTTCTTTACAAGGGACTTCATGGCCTGTATCTACTCCTTGAAATGCCTACAGTTTCCTACAGGAGGTGTCATTCTCCCGGCTCTCCTTCCAAATGACCATAAATATCACCTGTCTGTCACAGGATTGTTGATTTTTGAAGTGAGAGAACACTGAACATGCCCAGAAATTAAATGCAACTCTCTAGGTTTGTTTCCAGGGCTCTGCTGTCCTTTGGTTGTCCTTCCCTGCTCTTGGTGYCCGTGCCTTGCACCATATGTTGGGGGCATGATGGAAGAAGTGTGCAGGTGATGATTCCTGAGTCCCAGCTGTTCCTTTGTGGTCTGCAGAGACAAACAGTGTGAATGAGCTGTTTAATTGATCAGAGTTCATTTATGTGGGATATGTGACATTCTGAATAGAAGCAGCCTTTCAGCTGCTTTTCTTCAAGATAATCTCACACATTTGCATTCATGGAGATATTTTGATGGGTGGTTTTAGGGCTGGAGGTACTCATCAGGGAAACCATGTCCTTCCTCTGTCACGGTGTTGGGATTGCAGCTSCTAAGAAAAAATCAGAATGAAGATGATGGATTGGGAATGTAATGGTATGAAGTCTTACTTGCATAATTCTGGATAAAAATTGAAGTTATGTAGTTTGACTTAACCTTTAGAAAAACCTTTGTCTGTCTTTGATTCTAGAGRGTATAGAGCTGAACTCCTAATTTACTTATCTTCAGGTGGCCATAAATCTGGATCTTTTATTTTGACAGTAGGGTAGCTTTTCCTCTATATTTTGTGCCCCCAACATGAGGATTTTGTTGCTTAGAAGCACAGATAAACTGAACTCTTAAATGTTTAAGTAAGAATGTTGTATGCAGGCCCAGCATTATTTTATAGATGATAAATGGCATTTCCTTCTCTTCCTGCTGATATAATACCTGTTATGAAAGCTATCTTAGATTATTATTACTTCTGTGAGCTGAATAACCAGACTCTGCTACTGATTGCAATCATGTGTGACTACAAAAGATGACTAAAAGCTTCTTGATAAATGAGAGGAGAAAAACACAACTCATATGCACCAGGATAAATTCAAAATCGCAGAATCAATAATTTCGTTTGAAAAGCCTTATAAGATCAGAGTCCAAATGGAAACCTAACACTGCCAAATTCAYCACTAAACCATGTCTCTAAGCACCRAAATATCTCCAGAGATGGTGACTCCACAAKTTCCCTGGGCAGCCTGTTCCAGTGCTTGACAACCCTTTACATGGAGGGTTATTAACAGGGTCTGTGGGGTGGGGTACATGCTCAGCACTTGAGAAAACTGACTTTTGTGGGTTGCTTTTTTAGGCTTAAACATAAAAGTACAAAAATTTCAGGATAGATGATGGACTCATCCTRATGAGTCAAGAAATCTAAAAGTGTTAGAAGAGCAAAATCTTCACCGGAAAAGTTAAAGTATTGTTTTAATGGCCAGGAAATAAAGAAAGTCCTAATTATCTTGKTATCAGTTAAGTGGAACTTTAAAAAGCCTTTTTGTGCTTTTTTTGTTGGAGTTTTCTTGTCTGGGAAGTGATAACATTAAGTAATTTAACACCATTGTTTTCAATGTTAGTGACGAGATCTTTGTCCTTGAAACAACAATTATATGCRGCAATTAAAGTACACTTCACTAATGATCTTGTGTTAAAGATGTCTGTCCTAAAAAGTAATTACTTATCCAGCTGATGGAAATAAATTTCTTTCTTTGAATAATTCATAGATGGTATGGTTGTGGCAAAAAGGTGCCAAAAGAGTACTTAACTCAAGAACGTCTGCTCTCTCATGGTCTGTTGACTGAGAAAATTCATGAGTAACATGAATGATACACCTTTGCTGGCTGTTCTTGGGTCAGGTTTTACTTCTGAGTGCTGTGCAGATGTACCCTGTGGTTTGGTCTTCTGCTTTGAAGATTTCAGGTACCCAGTGGCACAGAATTCCAGTAGTTTTAGTCATGGTCCTTTAATGATTGTTATATTTTTTATGAATACTGTATTTAATGATTTAATGATTTTGGTTGAATACTGCTTTAGTTATGTTAAATACTGTATCCATTGATGTATAAAAATGATGTACCTGAAGCTGACTTGAGAACAGACCTTACACCTGGAATTCATAAACTCATGGTGAGATGTATTAGCAAGGAAGTGAAGCTACTGCATCTTCCTCCTGTTCGTRGTCTCTCCCTCATGATAGAGCAAATGAGGAATGGTAGATCATGTCAGCACTCCAGTGCTGCTGATAAGCTCACMTGCTCTCTGGTAAGTCACAACAATATTTTCTTGGAATAGAGCTAGGCAGAAGCTATGCAAAGAATCAGCAAAATAATAATAATAAAAAAAAAAAACCATATCTCATTAAAAAAAAAAAAAAAAACCAAAAAAACCATATCTCATTATGCCCATTTTTACAGTATCACACAGCTACTTAATCTTCTAATCCTGAAACTTGCTCTTACTCCTCTCTTGCCAAAAGCTATAACTATTCTGTTCCTCAGAGCCAGAATCCCCATCAGTGTCACTTGTGGGACATCTCCCCTCCTGAGGCCATGGGGCTGTGGAGCAGATCTGGGCAGTAAATGAACAGTCAATGCATGCATAATATAGTTATTCTTTCTATGTGTATATGAAGGGTGGCCAGCCTCCAAGGGCTTCTCTGCCATGATTTCCAGAAGTGGAATTAGAAATAATCAAGTTCTGCGTGGGATCAGTTCCACCTGCAACTGCAGGCAGSCAATGTGTGATGTGAAGGCCAGTCCTGCTTTAATCTTGACTCAAGGTGTGAGTTGTTGTTTCCTCTGCCCCTTGGCTCTGTTTCATGTTTCAATGCTCTGAATCATACCTGGCCAGTGCAAGTGACCCTCAGGCTCAGGTTGGATTCTCCAATGTATATTTTTGTCTGTTTGGAGGAAATTGAGCACTATTAGTCAGAACACAATTCCCGAAATGAGAAGTGGAGATAAGACTTTCTGACTCCTGGGGTTCCACTCCAGACAGAGTGGAGACTGCCTCAGGCAGCCTTGTGAAATTCCAGTGTCTTTGTAGCAGTTGCATTGGCTACTTTCTTCACACTTAATCAGACACAGAAGCTGAGGGATGAGTATGTTTTCGGAAATTATCTTTTCTTCCCATGTAGACCTCAGGGAAAATTGGTGCTGTAAACCCTTTGTCTGTTAATTTCTAAAGAATTTTCAAAGGAGTGTTGCAAGCTCCTCTCYAAACAGGAAACACCTTCACTACTGGCACTAGAACTCCTTTTCCCCCTCAAGGCTGGCCAAAGCTCTTACTTTTCCWCTCCTAGTGAATGTCACTGTGGGTGAAACTGGAAGTTTTTCCATTACTCCAAAATTTCAAGTAGTTCTACGGCTCTYTGCCATGACATAAATGTCCATTTTGCCAAGCCTTTTGATATAAATACTTATCAAGTGTTTTAATTTAGGAATGACAAAAATATCTTCTAGGAGARAGATGGAACTGGCTTACTCAGAGACTTAATGATCTATTTTTATCAGTTGATATGTAAATGCAGATGTAATCTTGTAGATAAAGAACCAGTCTTAAAAAAAGACATGGGAAATGAAATTCTGTCTTTTTCTATATGCACAAATCTACATCTGTGTACTCTGGTTACCTGAAATTCCAACACCTTCTGTATTTGTCTTGGGTTTGTGATTTTTGCAAGTTCAACAGAGTTTTAGATGAGGTAAAATAACTTCCCACTGCATGAAATTTTCATGAGTTACCGATAAAAATACTGAAAATTATTCTCAACCCAAAACTTAATTTCCAACAGAAAGGCAGGCTCTACAAAACTCCTGTTTTAGCATTTCATGGCCTCTTTGGAAAAGTTTCCTTTGAAATTTTGTCTCTACAAATCAAKCCACCATTTCTTGTTATGCACCAAGTGGACATGAAATGTTGATCAAATGCCTCTTAAGTACTCTAAAATACCTTTTAGCTTTTAGAAGATTGTAGAGATTGCTTTCCTTTACTGTCCTTTTCTACAGTGGAATGAGAATAAAACAGTTCTCTTGGACAAGYAGTGTTCTTTGAAAAACTGCCCTTTCAGTGGTGATTACATCTCTCGTGTGCTCATTTTATGGTGATTTCAGCTACACATTGTTTCACTTGTTTCCTCATAATAATGTCTCATGGGACAATATTAAAAGTCTTAATTATGACAAACCATAGTGCACTATTGTTTCTTTATTACTGACACAGCCTTGAGGCACAAACCAGGCTGATCTGCCAGGAACAGATCAATCATRTCATTCTTGACAGCTTAGCAGCCTTCTGCTGGTTTTTCAGTTGTTTTCTTTAAATTTTTTTGTTACTCTTTTGGTATCTTTTCTAGGTATTCACATGGAAGGTCTGGCTTCTAATTACCTTGATCTTCTTTTCCAAGATACAGAGAGGCAATATTTGCTGTCCTTTAAGTAGCAGACCTGGCTGGGGTTTGTTGTTTTTATTTCTGATATGTTTATATAGTCCTTTCTTACCCTTTATGTCTCATAGTGGCCTCTTAAGTAAACCTTCTAACTGAAAAATTATATTGTGTGGCCACAATTATGTAGCCACAATAAATTATATTGTGGCTAAATAATTGTCAAGGCTTCTTTGTTTGTAAGGGAAAAGAGGTGATCTGGAGTATTCTCATTCACCATAAAAAGCTGGGCTTTCACTTGTGGAAATGAAAGTATGTACTGTATAGGAACAGGAAATGTTCAGTGTTTCTAAAAATTTGACTTTAGTGTCTCCTATTTTTCTGGCAGAGAGGAGTTGTATTAATTTTAAGGAATTCTGTGCTCATGTAGCACAAGAGGAGAGCGACAACTTCATCCAGCTCTCTACAGCACAGAAAATGAGGCTCTTACATTCCCAAATCAATTGGCAATGGAGTAAAAAGCCATAAATGTGAAATAACTTTGAGAAGAGAACAAATTAGTAAYGCAGAAACCAGCTAAGGTCAGGCTGCATGGCATTTCTGGCTTGATTATCTCCAGCTCCACCTAAGTAAATATATCACAGGTATTTCTCYTRAAATWCATATGTAGCTTAGCATCCAATATRAGCTTTAGGTCAYAGKAATCCCRGTCTTRCTAAACAGCAGGRTTGATGTTTMTAAGTAYTTTTGACTTTTAATAAAGAGGTTTTAACCTCTGTTGTGTGATTTTGAGAATGATTTTCAGGCTTTCTTTTTTACTGAAAATTTTGCCTTCATCTTCCAGTATGTAACAGGGAAATATCTTCAGGGGGTAGCAGAATTCCCTGGGAAAAACCAAAAAGAGTCCCATGTGAATGATGCATAAGGGAATACAGCCAACAAAAAGAAGCAGTCTTTTTTTAGGCTGGAGTTTTTACAAGCAYATTGTTTGTAGGCTTTGGTGTTTTGTTATTTTGTGTGGGGGTTTCTTTATCTGCTGCAGACAAGAGGTCTCAGACAGGCCCTGCAAAGGAAGACTACTGTAAATTATGAAATAAGCTCTTCCTTCCTCCGGAGATTCCATTGGCAAAGGAATTCTGATAAAGTTTTCTCAGAGCTTTCTTCAGAGTTTCTGCCATGACAAGGATGAGCGCTTACCAGTAGGAAGCTCATTAAGTGRCTTGGAAAAGGGAATCTCCAGGAAAAGGCGTAGGATTTTCTGTCTCTTRGCCCCTGGGAGAATAACAACTGTCCTGGAGTTGTCTATAATTCTTCTGTGCATACAGTTATAACAGCAGATCAGTGTTTTCAAAAATAAAAAAGCCTACCCTATCAAGACTCATTAACTTGTTTTAGAATATTGTTCACAGAACCCCTGTGAAGTTAGGCCCTGCTGCATAATGTGCTGTATGGGTGCATTAAAATGCCAACTTCTGTCTGTGTTCTTCAAGATGATTTATTTGATGGGAAGAGATCTTTGGCTACTTGACAAGTTGGGGGTTTTATTTTGTGAAAAAAATGGGAATTGATACCAGTTGATATGTTAGCTTAGAATCCAGAATACACTGACTTTTATTCTATAAGAACAGGCTGAGGCTCCAAAATTAGAGCTCCAACACACACTGTGTGAACTCTAACTATRCAGATATGAAGTTCTGTGCCTTGCTATTGCTGACAACCCTTGTTGAGTCCTTTGCATGTTCAGCCTCATTAAACGTCATCCATAATAGTGAAGCTTGATGGAGTAGTATAATTAATCAGGATATACACAATAAAGGTGTGTAAATTTCTAATGTATTGTCTTATCCACCTGAAATGTTCCATGCACCTGTTGAGGAGTTGTAACTCTATTGAGATCATGACATTGAAGAATATGGTCCAAGGGACCCTTTAAAGCAAGGTCCATGCTTCAGGCTTGACTGCTACAACTGGCTGATGAATCTTTATTGTGAGCAGGACTGCAGAAAAGCACCAGCAATCCTGGAGCTGGCAAACCTGACCACAAATTAGCGCTCTGCACAGCTAAGATCCACAAGGAAGTGCTGCAGTGTCCATTTTTACTCAAACTTACTTAACCAGCTTTGAGTGTTGGCACCTCTCCTGATGAGATACCAGAAGAACTGACGCCTCCTTGCTGCGAAGCACTGATAGGTGAAAAATTGTAATCTGCTTATTCATGCAACTAACTTGAACTAACCGTTGTCCTCCTCCTTGACATCCTGGAATTGTGTGTTTCTGTCAGTAAAAGTCTGTAATGTGGCACTTGGCAGTGTGTCAGCACAGTCTGCCTTACTGGGAGGATCGATCTGGCAAGGGGAAACATCCGTCTTGACGTGTAGGAGGGCCAGATTCTGGGATTTTCCAAGATATTTTTTTCCACGCGGAATTTCCCGTCTCGTGGAGGACAGGCTAGCTGAGGGAATAAAAGGCTGTAAGAAAAGGCAGAGCATTACAGAGTCCAGACACTTGGAGCTGAACTTGGTTTTCAAGTCTGAGCTCATCCACTTAGCCACGGAAAGCAGTCACTGGGAAACAGCGCAGAGGAATTCTGTCACCTGCACACTGCAGCTACAAACGGTGAGTAGAAATGGGCTTTGCTACTTGTTTCATTGCTCAGCTAAAGGAGAACTGGACAGCTGTAAACCTGTGCTCATATTCTCTAAAAGCTTTTTACATTTAAAAGATATCTTGATATTCAAAACTGAATAATTTCCTRTAAGTGGAAATCTTACTTAAGTCTTTAGAATAACTGTTTAAAAGTGTGTAGGRAAAATTGTGTGAACAATAGTTTATATGGAATTTGAACAGCTCACTAATTGTTTTTTACAAATGTGTTTCCTTGATTTCTCATAGCCATCTGCTTAAAAGATAGAGAAAACTCTCAGAAACATGATTTGCCTGCMGTTGCTSTCTCTTCTTACCTATGGTAAGTGTRTATTTCTCTGCATAGAAAATTAGTTGGATGGCAATATTAGTGTGACTGTTCTCTTTGAGCGCAGCATCAAACAGAATTTTTGAACCTGCCTTGATTAACCTGGGGCTGTGTTCACATAGAAACACCTCTGGATGCAATGGCACGTTTTCCCTGCTTGCCTGTCAAAGCCATCATTGGCTCCTATAGTCTTCTGTGAAGTCTCAAAGCTTTGTGTGATCAGATATGAAGTCCCTGTGCTTAAAGCTGATTTGCTTGGTTTGAATATTGCCAGGTGATTGTTTATAAAATAATTGCCACTATTTTTTATTCAGTTTCATATACTGACAAGTTTGCAATATTTATTGAGCTTTAGATGTTCTCTTCTAAAGAGAGGGGAGGGGAAAAGTCAGACACCAACTTTTGGGTATCTTTTCATTCTAGGACTTACAGTGCTGCAGGRAGTGAATGGGTGGACATACCATTATTCAGAGACAAACATGACCTACAGGGAAGCAGAGCTGTGGTGCAGAAAGAAGTACACTAACCTGGTTGCTATCCAGAATAAGGAGGAAATTAAGCATCTCAATGAGTTCTTGCCATTCAATCCGGGTTACTACTGGATTGGAATCAGAAAAATTAATGGTGTATGGACCTGGACTGGAACTAACAAAGTACTGACAGAAGAAGCAAGGAACTGGGCTTCAGGTGAGCCAAATGGCAAAGGGAACAACGAGGACTGCGTTGAGATCTACATCAAAAGAGGGAAGGATGACGGCAAATGGAACGATGAGCAGTGTGAGAAAAAGAARGTCGCCTTGTGCTACACAGGTATGGTGTGATAAAGGTCATTCCAGTGTGTCCCTGTGGACGTGAGATGGTGGCTGAGACGAGTTGTTTAACTTGATCTTACATATCAGCTAGTTGACACTGTAAGCACTTGTACACTTGTGTTAACTTCTGGGGTTGCAGTTGTCCTTGCTCTAAGATTTAGATTAATGTCACCTTCTAGTTCCCAGAATATTTTGCATCGTTTTAGAGGCCAATCAGTAGACCTTCTCTACAATCAGTGGGGAGAAGCAGGCTCTTTCAGATGGTAACGTCCATCCCTGTCTCCAGTGGGTCTCTCAGCTAGTTAAGAGTTGCCCTTTTGGAGCTGTCTGTCTGCTGGCTATAGACTGCTGGATTAGATTTAATGCTTTGTGTAGAGGGGGCCAATGCTAAGTGTAAAAGAAAAAAAAAAGTCAAATTAGAGCTCTGATGAGTTAATGAATAATGTACTTGTTGAGGATTCCTACCTACCCCATAGTTTATTGTTCCTTTTGCATTTTAAATATTGATAATATCAACCAAGAACCACTGGTCTTGGAGTTTCCAGCCAGAAGAAGCCTTGTCCTGTGAGCTAGTCTGTAAAAGGTGTGGATTTCAGAAATTCTTTGGTAAAAGGAGACGATAATCTTAAGTGCCAAAACCGTCTGATTTTCTTTTGCTACATGAAGGGCTTGTTTAGAGTCAGAAAGATAAACAAAATGCTAGCCAGGTTGCATTAGAGGCCATTGCTGATTCTTTCCTTATTTGCTGTGGTTTTTTTATTTCAGCTTCTTGCAACCCATCTCTCTGCAGTGGCCATGGAGAATGCATAGAGACTATTAACAATCACACCTGCCATTGCAATCCGGGCTTCTATGGGCCTGAATGCGAGTTTGGTAAGATTATTTCATCCTGCTTTTTGACCARTCATGCTAGCTAGTGTTCAGTTTGGCTTCTTGGTTTACCTGCCCAGCCAGTGAGCCTGACTGTGCACCTTGTTGTGCTTCTTTCTAGTTCAGAGTTGTGATCCCCTAAAGAAACCTGATCAYGGGAGCCTCGAGTGCCACCATCCATTGGGGGACTTCAGCTACAACTCATCCTGCACAGTTCAGTGTGAGGAGGGTTATGAGCTGACTGCTTTGGAATCTGTTCACTGTACCTCTTCTGGGGYCTGGTCTGCTCCTCTTGCAGCATGCAAAGGTGAGCTATCTGCATCTTTCTGAATTGTACATAGCTCTGCAAACCTCAGCGCTGCTCTGGCAGTGAGTACAAATGGAAGTTTGGCCAATTCCTTTGTAATTAACTAAGTGGTGTAGGTGATACTTYTATTTCAGCACACAGGTCTCCATTCCCAAGGAGCTGAAATAGATAGGAAGAATRTTCTGGCCTTGACCTAGATTTCCTTGTCGGAAAGACTTTTCCACCTCTTAGGAGGGAACAGGGAATTGACATGATATAGCTGTGAGATTGCTCTTAACAGGCCAGCCACTTCTGACTGTAGGAATTAATTTTTGATGTATTTGACTTAGAATAAGCTACATTTTAAAGTAAAGAAGAGCATCAAACATCACCCAGCAGCAATCAAAATAGGGATGTTTTGGGTTGTAAATAGTTGTCATGAGCTGCAGTCCTGCCTTAAGAGTTAGTTTCCCATTTTGAGGTATTTCCCCTCCTCTCTGCTTTTTGAGATGGTGGCATTGTAGACCCCTTTCTAAAGCTGTTTAGTGGGTGTGTTGCTAAGACTCAGAAAAGCAAATATTTTAACGGTTTGTTGCAAGCTAAGCTCTGTGTTGTCTTTTGTGTTTTTCAGCTGTGACCTGCCCTGCCTTGGACATTCCTGTCCATGGGGCTATGAACTGCTCCCATCCCTCTGTGCAGCTCACCTGGGGCACCACCTGTGAGTTCACCTGTGAGGAAGGCTTTACCCTGACAGGACCAGCTACCCTGCAGTGTGGATCCTCTGGGGCCTGGGATGGGCAGCAGCCAAGCTGTGCAGGTACCTTTCCTTATCCCTGCTCATCTGAGCCYYCASGRCTCTCAGCATTGYYRTGTTGATCTCCTGAAGGATCTGTGCTGATTCCTGCTGTGCTGTTTGTGTTGCAGCTGTGAGGTGTGAGGCTGTCCCATGGCCAGCAGAAGGCTCTGTGACCTGTGACCACGCTCCTGCAGATCTCACCTATGGCTCACGTTGTGATTTCCAGTGCAGTGAGGGATATGTTCTGGATGGGCCATCCAGCACTGAGTGCACAGCTCADGGACAGTGGTCAGAGCCAATGCCAAAATGCAAAGGTGAGACTGTTGGAAATTGCAGTTTTCTGGTCACTGGGAACTCACAGAAATCCATATTCCCATAGGATGTTGGCCCCAAACGAAACTGTGCTCCCATGTTCTCAGGGCTCTGAGTTGCTCCCATCACAAAGTCAAATGAATTTAAAAATAAATTGTACATCTACTGCTGCAAAAAATAGGGCCAAAGACAGGGAAGTYTTTAATGACTCTTAACCATTTCATTTTGTCTTTCAGTTGTACAGTGTGAACCACTGAGCTCTCCTGAGAAAGGCTCTATGGAATGCTCCCATGGGGCTGGAATCTTCACATACAAGACCTCCTGCCACTTCAGCTGCCTGGAAGGATGGAGTCTCAATGGCTCTCTTGTTCTTGAGTGCAGCCATTCAGGAAACTGGAGTGCCATCTCGCCCACATGTGAAGGTATTTTGCCTGTGACCAGCCACAGAGGGATGGCTCTGGGTTTGTAGTCAGATGAGGTGTGGAAGGGTGATAGTGATGTTAATACCAACAAGTGAGCTAGAACATCTAGTGAAGTCCATGAATTCGAAGGTCCAACAAACTCACTGAGTATATTTGAAAGTAGAAGAAAAATCCTAAAATGTCTTAGTGAAAAATCTTGTTTTTCTTATCCAGAAACAAAAGCTGCAACCTGATTTCAGTTTATTTTGTTTGGTTTTGAAACAAAACATTTTTCATGTTGTGCTTTTCTCATGTGAATAAAAACAAAAGCTTTTCTAGAGAAAGAGAACCTTGTGGGGAAATCTGCATTCATAAGCCTATTTCTCAGTGGAAAATTTTATAGGTTTTTGGACTTGGTGTGATAGTTTCTTGGATGAACTCCTTTGCCWAAAGACCTCACAGAGCTTTTCCCTCAGAGGCTGTAATTTCAAATGACAGAAAGCTCAGCCTTGTCTTCTCATTTAAGGCAGTAAGACCTCTGTCACTGTCCCAAGTTGAAACACCCCTGGCCTGCCTGGAATGCTTTTGCTTGAGGTCCCAAAAGCTCAATTCCACTTTCATTTGCTTGAGCAGAATTTAGATCCTTGAATAATTTCATTGATCTCAGCAGGATTGCTCATAGAGGAAGACAGGGAGTTAAAATATGAACTGAAACATGAAAAATAAGAGGAGCATAAATTGCCATGTGAGGCTGGTGGGTAGACAGACCTTGGTGTAGGGAGCTTCTTGTCTTGCCATTGCCTTGGCAATGGGTGGGGTAATTTTTGGTATTCAGCTTTTTACTTTGTGTRCAGGAAGGATCCTGYTTCATCAAGAGAAAAGTGTTACAARTTGCAGTTCTGGYTCCTCTTGAAGAGCATGAGGAAGGGGAAGAAGTAGAGAGGGCTTCAAAGGCCACACATGGCMCTTGATCTCACTGAAACCTTTTCATCCTTTCAGCTTCTGACCAAGCCAGCTAYGTCTCTGTGGGCATAGCAGCCACTTCTGCCTCTCTGCTGTCCACAGGATCATTCCTCCTTTGGCTTGCAAGGCGCTTCCGGAAAAAAGGTGAGCAGTTGGTCTGGTTTGTTTATTTTCCTGAAAAAAATTCAGTGAAGCACTCCAAAACCACCCCAAAACCTCCAAAGCCTTATACTTTACTTTTTGAAAAAGTGGTAATGCCCATTCTTAGACAAATTCCAAAATTATTTTCAAAGACCTTGTATACAGGGCATGATTGGATTTAGGATGAGCGTCTAAAAAAGTTTAAAAAAATAGTAAACCCCAAATATTTAGACATCAAGAATTAGGGCTTCTGTCCTCAAATACTAATATCTTTTCTTTTTCTTGTTGCAGCAAAGAAGTTTATTCCTTACAGGTAAGTTGTGTCTCAAAAAGCAACATGAAAAAATGCTGCCATCACTTTTCTAAAATCCTTTTGATATAAACTTGTTGCCATTAAAGTACTTTTCACTTCTGTGTTTTATAGGAACTGGCAGGACACAGCCTCTGAAGGTAGTTTCCAAAGTGCTGGCCAGGATGTCTAACTCAGGTGTTTCAGGTAAGCACATGTAATGGCTTCACTCCCAAATTCTCTTCCTTTTAATCACACAAGCAATCAATCAGAGCTGCTAATTGCTACACAATTGCTGACACAGCAAGATGTGCTTTGGGATACCTAATATGCATCTTGGCATTGCATGGAAGTTACTAACAAGACTGGTGGATTTATTGCTTTAGAAATGGTTGTTCAGCTCCTTAAGRATGATTGTGCTTAGCATTCTGTCCAGCTGCATATAGTATTAGGAACATTTTTGTGCTGTTCTGCTACCTGCTGCATACAAAATTCCTCTGAAATGAGAGCAAATACAAATCTGTGCCAGTTTTCTGATTCACGGAGGAATTTTGTTCTCTCTGCAGGAATTAAAGCCACCTTCACTTACGTCTCAGATTTCTCAGAGAATGAAACTGCATGGAAATCAGCAGCTGTCCAGATGTTTTTACCTCTTGCTGACAAGATGATTGACCTTGTGTATGATTCAGAAATTTTGAACTCAAGCTGTCTGGTATTTCCATTGAAGACAAGCAGAGAGTAAAACTCTGCCCTTCTGGCCAAATCCTGCCTACATTATTCAGTCATGTAGAGTTATCCTGACTGGGAGCTTGCCATCTCCTGTCCAGATGGCGAGCAAACAGAGCACTGCTGCCTAAAGGGGAGGCTGGTTCCTCCCCTGCTCCACTCAAAGGTACCGAGCTGAGGTGAAGACATGCATTATTTCACATCGCTTACTACACTGCTGGAGGTGTCTTCTCTGGACTCACAGGGGTTATGCCTGCAGAAACAGAAGAATCAGGATGAAAAAATAGTCACTGAACAGCTTTGAAACTATTGATCTGGTTTGTGAAAGTCAATTTATTTTAAAATGTCCCAGTCACTCAATATGCCTGTAGTGATATGGGCAGTTATTTAGGTTTCTGCTGCATATCCCAGGAAACTTAGATACCTTTTTTTCTTTATTATAATAGCACAAGGAACCATCATGCTTCTAGCAGGTACTCTGGTTTCTGAGCACAGCAGATAGATCTGAAATTATCTCATCCCTGTGGGATTTTGTACTGTAATATGTGTATAAACATACATATTTATTTGTGCAGCTTTTACTGTGGATATTTCTGTGCTCTTACATGTAAATGTATTGTAAAATACTTGTTCTTGAGTAGGTCTGTGGTCTTTGATCAACTGATCAGAATTTATTTTAAAATAAATTTGAGATGCTTGTATGGATTTAATGCCTGCATATTATTTATGAATGAAATGGAAGCCTGAAATTTGTATGTTTTTATATTGAAAGTATGGTTTTTGAGCTGTTAAAAGTCTTCAAATGAGAGTTTTTCTTAATTTATGTTTAAGTTATGATTATAAATTAAAAATCTCTCATTTAGTCTGATATGCATTGTCCTATTTGTAACGTTGTTTAATAAAATGTTTTCAGTTTAATACTCCCGATTTGTAAATGTGAATGGTTCAAATTATTTGGGTCAGCCCTGTGACTTGTGGCTTCTACAGCAGAATGTGAGGTTAGGGAGAAAAGATGATAAAATCAAGGCTGTCTCTTAGTGGAGCTTTCCAGGTTTCCACAGCAGCCAAGGACAGAGCAGCCAGCAGATGGAGCTGCCTGCCTGGAACCAGAGCAGCCAGAGCCGATCCCAAAGCAGCATCCCCAGCACGRAAAGGGAGGAGGGAAGCTCGGTGGTGTGTCCCGTGAAACAGGCAGGTGCAGGAGGCAGAGAAGAGCAGAAAGAGAAGCAAGTGGGTGATCTTGGTGCGTGAGTAACAGCACAACCCCCTCAGCCCATGGAGGTTTTTGAAGCCCTTTCTGCTGGGATTTTGGCTCAGTGTGGGGGCCATGGGCTACCAGGTGACAGCACAGCTCTGGGGACAGTGCTGACTGCTGTCCAGGGACCTCCATTCCCAGCCTGACTTGGGCTGTAGAAAGCACTCTGCCATGGCTGCTGCAGGGTGGGTACCAGTGGTGGCCACACACTCCTGTGGCCACCCTTTGCCAGCCCCTGAGAGAGCCAGGGAAGCTGCACTGTGGCTCTGTAGCTGCTGCCAGGAGCCTGCCCTTGGTGACAAACTCCGAGGTGCATTCCTGTCCCAGCCAAGGCTCCRGAGAAGACATCAGGCCCGTGAATGAGGGAGTCGCTTCAGAGGGGCTGCACCGCAGGGGACAGAGCCCGTTGCTGTTTGTCCCAAACCGATTAAAGAACTGAGAGTGGCTGTCAGCACTTCCACTGCCTTGACAAGGTGGGGCCCAGCCCTGTGAGCAGATGTAGAGCAGTAATCCTCAGGTTCCCTGAGGGGACGCAGAGATTAGCCCGGAACGCCCTGCTCTGAATCCCTGCAGGAGCTGTTTTGAGAGCTAAACCACCACACGGATCCCTGGCCTGCCCTTGTTGTTGTCCTCTACATKCATGGTCTGTGTGTAGCATCCTCTGGAGAGAGCTGCTTATCCAGCATGGCTCCCACTCTACTGCCCAGGGCAATCCAGCTTCTCCTTTCCTGACCAGAGCTGGTGTTTCTGGCAGCTTTCCCTGGTATCTTACAGGGGCTTCACTGCTAGAGAAGAGACTATAAAATCATCTCCTCTCTTTCTCCAAGCCTTGTGACTTCTAGAGGCAGCACTCTTCTAGCGAGGTCCCATTTGGGTGGGATTCATCCCCTACTTCTCCCATATATCCCCTTGGCCAGACCAAGACTCTTGAAGAGGATCTCCTTCCTTGAAGCGGAAGGAGTGCATCTTATCCTCATAATTCATTAGTCCAGGACACAGGCAAAAACCTATTCTGTGCTCATCCAGGTTGCTCAATTCTTTATCCCCTCCTGGCAGAGTTTTTCCTTCCTCAGGATATGATTTACCAGTTACGATGGCATGGTGTGTCCAGGCCTTGAGGAGCCTCGGGAAGTCATTTTATTYGGGGTGGATGTGTCTCTGCCAGTGCCTGGGAGCAAAGCTTGTGTTTGCTGTCTGTGTCGTTCCCATGCTGGCAACAATGGCCCTGGCAATGCTGGCTGCCAGGCAGTGCTTTAGTCACTCCACTGTGTCACTCCTCTGTATGCTGTGTTGAGCCACTGCTGATGGGCCACAGGATCTTTGCTGGAGGGACTTTCCTTATTTCCTGTTGTTCTATTTCCCTTAAATTCCTCATCTCTCCCTGGGCCCATGGCATTGTTCAGAATGGGATCTGTGTTCTGCCTGGCATCTTATTTCGGCGCAGATATCTGCTTGTGCTGTGACCTATGGAAGCTGTGAAGGTGACATTAACTGGGAGGCACGCATGTCCTTTCACAGCYCTGTGTGCCTGCTGCTTGGCAAGGGGATGGCTTTTGTGGYGTAAYTTAACACATTCCYGMTGAACCCAGCTACCCAGGGTGGCTYCAGCTTTTTTACTTCTGCTCTCCCAGAGAAAGGGACTCAGAAACAAAATGTCACTGAAAGTCTCAGACAGGYATYRTTTGCTTTGGGGTGGGTGTTTCTGTGGGCTTTGGTGATATGGACGGTATAAAACCTGCACAGATTTGGTTTGTGCCTTCTGTTTTCATAAGCAATTAGCCATCAAACAAGCAGTCATTTACCAGGGCCTGGCTGAAGCTGCCTTCCAAAATTCCAGTTTTGAAGCACTGGCCTGGACCCAGCATTTGGCTGGTATTTCTCTTGTGAAGATAAGTCCCCGCTCCGAGCTCCGGAGACTGCACATCCTCGCAGCTCCTTGCGTGCTTCGCTGGGGCCTGGCAGTGGGGACTCTGGAGCAGCAGCTCCCGCAGGACCTGGTGTCGTGATCCAGTCRCTGAAACCTGCTCTGCTCCTGCTCTGGGAGCTGTCAGAGGATATTAGGGCCAGGAGGCCAGACTGCAAAACAGTGTCTGTGCAATGCAACATTCTCGGGCCTCTGTGAGTCTGGTTTCTGTCCTGACTCTTGCTGCTGTTTGGATTCCTCTGGTTCTCACAGAGGGCTGACTCCTTTCCCTTGGCTACAGCGTGCTGCTCGTGTGTGGCAGGTGGTGTTTGGTGAGGGTTCTTCAGTCCCCAGACCTAGAGGAGCAGGTTGTTGTGGTGAGCTCTTGGTCAGGGATAGAGAAATCCACAAGATWKCTGCTCCCTGGAAGCCATAACYCACATCAAATCAGAAATACAGCCTGRGCTTGGTCAGGGATAGAGAAATCCACAAGATTGCTGCTCCCTGGAAGCCATAACTCACATCAAATCAGAAATACAGCCTGGGCTTGGTCAGGGACAGGCAGGATGGAGTCCTGTTGGTACTGGGCAGCAGGAGCTTGTTGGAGGGCAGAAAAGCAGGTACCAGAGCCCAGCCTGTCACAGCATTTGCACAGTTGTCCTGTGGAGCTCCCTAGCCTAGTTTATGGCCTCTCTCCCAGACACTTGTAAAAAGGAACAATCAAAACTGCAGGTTAGGTTTGATCAGTGGAGTCAAAAGTTGCTGGATGGTTTTTGCTGCTCACCTGGCACTATTAAATCTCCCATAGAAAGGATGCAGACTTGGCCAATACAGTTCAGCTGTGGCTCCACAGAAAGAAATCCACAGCCCAGAAAGTGTTTTTTCAGCTGATGATGACCAACGCTTTTTCCAGCTTGGAAAAGCTGCTGCCAAGAGCAGGACAGCGTGCAAAAAGCACAAACACCTCCTAYGCAAGGCAGCAGATGCCCCCAGGCAGCTGCCAGCAGGTTTTCTACCTGCCTTCCTACTTCAGGGAAGGACATTCCCTGAAAAGCCCAACAGTTGCTTTGACTTTCAGCCTGGGCCAAGTGGGACCTTCATCAACTCGCCTCGCCAGCTGCCATGAAAGCAGCGATGGCAGGTGTGAAATTGCAGGTGACTCGCTTGCTTCTGGCATTCCAGTGCTGTCATTTTTGGCTTTTGACAGCCTCTGAGTGGGCAGGATGAGGAAATCACACTGAATTCATGCTTTCTGGAGCMGGCCACAGGCCATAGAGCACTTGGGTGGAAGGAAAAGGGTTAAAGGGGAGACAGGAAACACTTTGTTCAGGGCTTATTCCATAGGATGATTTCTGGGAAAGGAGGGGTTGTGGTCAGGCAGGATGTACTCACTCTGGGATCTTGAGAAATCAAACCCAGCCTGGCCCAAACCGAGAGGAAAACACAGCACAGCCGACAGGGTGTGAAACAGCGATGTCCCTGCTTTACCTCATCTTGTGTCAGTGCAAACAATCCAGATAACAKGAAAATCAGACATGGGGGAATGCTGTCATTACATGAACAACCGAGATATCCCATTGGGAAATGATACGGTATGAGCAAAAAGACAGTGGAGGTTTTCCTAAATCTGGTAAATCCTATCCTAAGACAGAGAGAAAGRGCCCTCTGAAGTCCTCATGGTATCTTCTCCTCCTCCCTTGTACTAGTTGGTACCACGTATTCCAGGTTCATCCCTGGGTGGAGATGGGGTATTCCTGATGTGGAATGGCTCCTGAAAGCAGCAGAGAAAAGCTCTGTTAGGAATCTTAGGAACTTCTGGGTCATTGCCAGAGAATGGAGAAAATCTTTGCTGCTTCACTTTTGATCAATGCAACCCCTGGAAACAACCAGATACAGCAGAGGTTGTTCTTCTTTTCCGTCTTCTAATCCATGCCTTTCCTACAAYTGAGCTTAAAAATCTGCATTTTAAAAGTGTACCAGACATAAAAAGTATCTTGTAAAGTAACTGCAGCTACTGACAAACAGATGTTGGGCTCACAGAACTCACCTAAGTGATGAAAAGAAGTCAGGCACAGATCCCCATTTTCTCCAGACCGCTATTTTGTCCAGCTTGGCTGCATTAAATTCAGAAGTGGTTCCTTTAAGTGCTGACAAAAGTGATTCAAACGCTGCCAGACAAAGCTAATAACACACACACTCACAACGGGCAGTCAATGCTTTTGTTTTGTCACTTTTCCTTCCTGTTTCCTTGCACACACACAGGGCACATTTTGCTCTTCAGCCCATTAAATGGTGAATGAAACCTCACAACATCCTTCCTCATCTCCTAAGTGGGAGAAAATCTTGAAGGTCAGCAGAAATATGATGGACACTTCATACACTTTCAAAGCACTTTATTCACGTTCCTGCATGAGCAGGGGAAATGCAAATGGTTGCAAACAGAAGATACTCTACTTCCATGAAGTGTAGCTCTGGATTCTGCCTTGGAGAAATGCGCTGTGCAAGGATGAGCCATCTGGAGGAGTTTTAAGAAGGACTCCTCCAGATTTTTCAACAAGCAAAGCTTACACTGAAGAGCAGGTTTCTCCTTGAGCTTATAGCTGAGGAAAGAACTTGTCAGAGGACCCTAGAAAACAGAATTTGAAGGGCCCTGAGAAGTTTTCTATTTCAACCCCCTGTCTCAGTCTGAGTTACACTGCAGTGGCAGCTGCTGCTGTGCAATAAGCATGGGTTCTCTGACAGCAAGAGATACTGCAGTGGAACCCCATGTCTGAAAGGATGTTCCAAGCAACCCCAAGGATTTGGGTGCCAAGTCCCACTAAACCAYGCCCCARAGTGTCACATCTACACATCYTGTAGGGATGGGGACAGAATGATCTGAACTCCTTCGAGGAAATCTTTGCGACCTTCCCAGGAGGAGCAGAGGACCTGCACCAGGGGAATGACCTGTCCTGTTCTTACCCTCCCGTCTTCTCTTTCTGCTGCTGGGTAGGAGGCCAGCCAGGCCTTTGCTCTGATCTGGAACATCCTTCTGTTCCCATATCTAGAGGGGGAAAACCTAAGCCTTGGGAGTGTTTGGATGCTGTGGGAACAGGTGCAASAGGGGGACCTAAAAAACAACAGATCAGAAAACATATGGGCCTGCCCCAGCTCTTAATTAACCTAATTGCTGTAGCTTCCACCAAGGTCTGCATGTTTTCCTAGTGTGGTTTCCAGTGAAAGACAGCAGACACAGGGATGCTCTCAACAGCTTCTTCCATCCCGTGAGGGGCCCAGCAGGACAGACCACCTCCATAAAACCCACTTGGTGCAGCCTTTCCACAGCCCACACTTCCAGAGAGATGCTGTGGGCTTCTCYGGAGAGAGAGTGGGGGCAAGGAATRGSTTTGGAAAGCTCACCAGGGTTGTCACAGCCCAGCAGCGTGGCTGCCCTCTGTCACAGGAGGTGACTGGCTCATGGCTGCTGCAGGGCAGTGAGTCACTCAGGCYGAGGGTGGTTGGCTGATAAATGTATTGAGCCAGCTCACCTGCGTGTTAATACACAGTGAAACCACTGGGTATTTATRGAAAGAACCTGGCCTGAAACTGGTGCAAAAAGAGCACCAAATGCTCTTTGGGTAAAGAGCACAGCTGGGCTGTAGCTATTTCTTCAGGACTTCARGCCTAGAGAAAGGGTARTCAAGAATCTTTACTAATCTCTTTKGTTGCTCAGACAACAGCAAGGTTTTCTCTTCAGAGTCACTCTTCCGCACTGGAAGCATTTGGAGAACAAAGTCATTCCCAGTTTAATCAAACATTTGTCTTTCCATGACACTGAGTTGTAAATAAAACAGTTGTCCTAAAAATACTACAGAAAACTAAGTTTCCCGAGGTTTTAAGATATCCTCGAACAACAATCCTCGTGTTGTGCTGCAAACTGAAGTGTGCAATTGGCTGTCCAGATGTCTGGTAGTGATCAGCCCAGCCGGCTAGCCGGCTCTTTGCAAGGGAGCAGCTATTCCCACKGATGTGTTTCACTCCAGCAGAGCCTCAATCCTCTCTGAAAATCGAGGGCTGGGGACGTGAGGCACAGCAGAAGGAGCTGCCTTGAGAGGTGTAGCGATTCCAGTGAGAGAGGAGAGGGAKTGCAGTGTCTGATGGGGGCTCCTCTTGTCTGGCCAGCCGAGCCAAATGTTTATCACCTTTGGATTCACCACGCTGCCCAAAAAAGCAAACCAGACGTGTAGTAGTGTTGGCAATCTCGGTAGGAACCGCCCGGCTGCCAGATCCCCTCTCTCCGCCCTCCCAGCAGGTGCCAGCTGGGTTTTTGCTTTCTTTTATCCCGTGATTGTGTTTCATCAAAGCAAGCACAGCCCGGGGATGCAGAGCCTGAAGGCTTGCTAAAATTAGGCYTGATCTTTGGTCCTGTTTGCAAGTCGTTTTCTAGGCACGGTGATGCCTGGCACACCAACTGGCTAAAATCAAGGTCTGCAGGTCCTAAGTGCAGCTATGTTTGTGTTATTGTTTGCAAAGTCCTTTGGAGCAGCTGCCTGCCTGCTGGGATGGAGTAGCAGCTCGGATCAGAGAGCCCCTGTGAAACAGATCTCAGCAGACACACAGCCCTCACTACACAACACCTGACAAAGGAGGAGCACAGGAGAAGCACAGGGGATGCAGTTTGGGCACAATCATGCTGTGTCCACACAGTCGCCACGGCTCGGTGCTGGTGTCACACGTGTTCACCGCCGAGATCTCCACCACTTCTGCAAGAGCAACCAATGAACAAGACGTTAAGTCCCAATTAAGTTAATGGGGCTTAAACAAATCTTTCAAGTTGAATGTAGTGGTTCTTGTTTTAGTGGATCTGGAGCTTGCTAAAGCTTCCCTTCCCCCCTCATCCCACAGAGCCACTTAAATAACGGTGGTTGCTAAAGAGGAATTATGAACAGCAGATGAAACCCCAAAGTGCAGCTGGAAGAGGTGTTTGGAATGCCTGTACAAAATACCCTCAAAGAGGTGATGAATAAGCAGCAGAGGCAAGGAGGGAGAGAGTGAAAAGTGTGGTTTGTGACTGTTTTACAATTAGCTCACGGTGGTTTTCAAATGAAGAGGAAGTGCTGGGTCTCTGGTTTGGCTGAGTGCCAAACATGCCATGGAAATCAGTGCCCAGCTGGTAGCGCTGCCCTGGGCTAGGAGAGCRTTCAGTCAGTGCTGGGTGTGAAATAACAAATCATCCCAACTCTGTTCTGCTCTGCTCTTTGGGCAAGTTTGGCTTCATCCAAACTTCTCCAGGTCTTGGTGAACACCTGGGTGGCCAGCAGTGCTCTACCAGGCCTGTGCTCATCATAATGGACTTCTAAATGGTATGAGCCAAGATGAAGCTGATCTCACTTTGCAGCAGCCTGGGTACACCCACGATATTGCTCTGGTGCAGAGCTCTCTGATTTCCTTTTCCCCGCTGTGTGGTGACCCCATAACCTGCAGCTTGTGAGAAGGAAAGGGCTGCATGGGGTGTGCCATGGACTGGGATGTCCAGGACAGGGATGAAGCACTGGTTTAAGGATTTACTTGAGYGAGCTGAAGAGRTTCAAGTTCAAAATAAATAAAAGRAAGTGATCCTCCATTCTTCATTCAYCTGTCCTGGAGACTGRTGTCCCAGAAGCTCCCTCTGAGTTCCAGGGAGAGACAGGGGAGATCCTGCTGTCAGCCCTGGAAAAGACTGCTCCATGACTCTTAGAAGCTTTATAGGYCAAACCTAAACCTTAAATTTCACCTGAAAACACATGGACAATCAGGCCTGCTGAACACCTTTCCAGGAAGATTTGCCAGGCAGGCTTTTGTTACGACTCCGACTATAATGGTCCACAGCCTTTCATTTGATGAACACAAAACAGCATTTTTTCCCCTCCTAACAAGGTTTCCTTAGAAATAGATCCACCACTGAATCCTGAGTCTGCCTGGCATATTCCAGGGGACATCTGGTGTAAATTCTTCATTATTAGATTACATTAGTTGCAGCAATAATCATTCACATGGGATTATTACATCCAAGCTTGTCTCATTGCCTTTATCCTTTCACACATTGTCTTTCCTGGTTCCCCTTCAAAGGGCTGTTGTGAGTCTGTGTCGGAGCAAGAAATTAACTTGTTAGTAATTTATGCATCATTTCGTCCGGCCACATGTATTTAGGGCAAGATCAATAAAATATAATAAGGAAGCGGGTGGGTATTGTCACCGTGGGGCTGGAATAATTCCTTTGGTATCACTGTAAATCCTTCCCTCACACGTGAAAACCCACAGTCCTGCCCATCATTAGTTTATTTTGCTGGGCTGCATCAACAGGACATTGATTCAGCTCTTTTGTGAGCTTGGGGGTGTTCACRTTCCGCTACTTCAGCTCTCAGCCACACAAAGTGCCTCAAGTGGAGATTTAGGATTTTGAGAGAGCCGTGTTTCGCAGCCTTTCTTATGGCTCTTGTCGTGTAATTAAAGCTGTGCAATGTCACATTGGAGATTCATTTCTGGAGYGGCTCCATGCTCTGGCAGCTGCTGTAGTATGTTGGGTCTGAGAAAGGGAAAGGGATGGGAAGAGAGATCCGAGCTCCACAGATCAGGGCACAGAAATCTTGCTGTTTGTGGGCTCCTGGGAGGCAAGTCTGAGTGGATCCAAAATGTCACTGGCAGTTTTGAGGGGATCTGGAGTCCCTTAGGAGTGATTTGACTGCTGGGCAGCCCTTCCTGGGTAAAAACAAAAAAAAAAATAAAAAGAAGGAAAAAAAGGAGTTTGGATCTATCTTACCCAGAACAGTGCAAGAGGGGCGATGGTTGTGGCTGACAGAGCACCGTAGATTTCTATGGCTCCTAAAGAGGAGTCTCTTTCTTCACCTCCTGGCTTGAATCCAGATTACCCTGCAGGGTTTCAGCTCCATGAGAACTTGAATTTGAGGAATTTGTTGCAGTTTCGGATTAAGAATTACCTGCAAATGCAAGCAAAGTCAAACCAGCAGTTTGGCACCCTTGCTAGCTCTGCGTGCCTGGACTCCCTGCGGCTGCTTCTCCTGGCACTTGGCAATGATGTGGAAGGGCTGTGTGGCCCACCTTGGCTTTGGCAACGCTCTGTGTGCTGCTCTCAGCAGCGCAGAGCCTCCCTATCCTGAAAATCCCGGGAAGGCAACTTCTTCAGACCACTCTGCACTTGGGACCCGTGTATTTTTTTGCTGAAAACGTGGAAAAATCTGGCAGAGGGAGGTGTCTAAAATCCCCTGGCAGGTCAGACTCCCACCCCAGAGGAAGGTGTCTAAAACCCCCTGGCAGGTCAGATTCCCACCCCAGAGGAGTTTGTGGGGCTGTGCTGGGCTGGGCAGCACACGGTGTACGGGATGGGGCAGGGGAGGCAGAGCAATCCCACCCTGCACAACCCCTCAGTGTTGACACAGCCTGAAGGCGAGCGCAGAGGAGATGAGATACCAAGATTATCAGTTCAGACAGGGGAGAGGAATGTTGTTTGCTTGTAGCTCTTCTCCATCAGGGCTGGCAAAATCCAAACACGAGGGAAGATGTCTATGCATGGTTAGAGAATGTAACAGAGATAAGCGAGCGCAGGAACAAAGCCGAGGGCTCTGAGTTCAGCACAAGAAAAACCGGTCACAGCRCAGGCTGGTTGTTTTCTGAAAGCCTTCTGGAGACAAGGGTCTGTCCAGGTCACCTGCAAGAGCCGGTGACACTGCCCAGGAATGTGTAGGGAACATTGCTGCCTTCACACCTGCCCCCGTTGTCCTCACACAGCTTCASCGAGGCAAAACCAGCTGTGCTTGGTCTCCACGGGAGTCCAGCGGTGACGTGCCTGACACTGCCACCTTCTCGATGTTCATTACCAGACACAGTCGGTGCAGATGAGAGAAAWGAGACAACTGGCAGAGAGAAGGAGGAAAGCAGAAGTGAGCCAGATGCTCAGACAGGATGGAAGGCTGTTTTTTGCTTGCTTTCGTTCCTTTAGGAGCTGGGATTAGAGGAGAAGGCGCTTCCAGGAGACACTTTCTCAGCAGAGCCGCCTCGGACCGAGTGCTTGGTGCAGCCTGAGCTGCCAGCCCTCCCCAGCCCTGCCCAGCCCTCCCCCTGGCATTGCAACATCTCCCGCTTTCCAAAGAGACAGGAGCCCGAAGAGCAAACACCGGAAACCCCAGCCCCGGTCAAGGTCTGGGAGGTAAATTTGTAACCTGGGACAGATTGTGAAGATGCTACTCTGTAATATGTAAACRCTCCTTTCTTTCTCCAACAGCCCAGCGGTGCTGAGGGAGCTGATCCCAAGCCTCCCTTGATGGTTGAGTGTGCTGGAGGGACAGGACGCAGGTTGGAAATGCAGCCGGGCATGCAGGSTCCTTATTCCCTGGAGACGGGATCCTTCCCTCACTTCTGTAAGTCCTGCCCTGATCCCGGGCTCAGCTGTGGTGGGAGGCTTCGAGGGACAGCATTGCCAAGAGCTGTGGGGTGTGCCAAGCCTCCTGGGCACGCTGCCCCTTCAGCCAGCAGTGCCCACTGAGAGGAGCCTTTATGGGACTTCATTTGGGGTGCAGGTTTTGGAAAGGAGCTCTCACAGCACTCTCCATTGCAGGACACCTGGAAAAGCTGGGGTGTGATGGGATAGATGGGCTGGGAAAGGAATGGCAGCTCTGTCCTTGAAGGTCTCTGATTTGGGGAAGGAAGATGGGCAAGATGAGCCTGTGCTCCTCTGTGTTTGTCCAGACCTGCAAATGTGTGCTTTCCTCCCACAAYGGAGAGAAAGGAAAGTGTTGAGGGTGTGGAAGGGGATACTGTATTTACTGATGGCTTATACKGAAGGAGTGCTGGGGATCAGCTCATAAAGGTTAGGAAAGAACAGGTGGAAGCTATCCRTAGAGCAAGCCAAGAGTTTTTGTGAGAATAATACTTTAAACAAAGTGATGTTTCTCTAAAAGCTGAACCTCTCCTGAGATAAATACTGATTTTGTCGAATGTATTAAATATGTGTGTGTAGGTACAGAGAGAGAGAGAGAGAGAGAGAATTCCACTAGAAAACTGTCTTAATGGCCTAATTAATTTCAGATCCCTTTGAACGTTGTTTGGGTTTTGGCCTGATTCAATGTTTTTCACCACCTCTGCTGCCTGTGAGCTTTTTGCAGTATATGTGTATCAATATTCTGACCAAAAGGAATACATTTACTTGCCTTTATATATTTCCAAGTCACATAAAATAGAAGCCAGCTCCCACTTTTGCTGTTTTATTAGTAAATATGCCACATATCTGTACCAATACCATGTTTAATGAGCATTGGCAGGTATACTATTTGCCTGATTCCTATATATCAGTGGCACAACRCTGGAATTGATCCAATCAGATGCAAAGTAACCTTTGCACCAGTTCTGAGCTCTGGGAATCAAAACCAACCTGTGTAAGTAAAGGACAGAGAGAAAATCATGTTCTAGTCTCTGAGCTCTAAAAAACTGTCATGAGAGSCACAAAGGCATCCATTCTGCCAGTSTGCTTTCAYCCCTCAGGGAGGAAGACACAAGATCCCTGTTTGGTGTTTAGCCCCAGTCTCAGTTTCAGGCTTAGCCCCCAGACTCTGTTGTCTGGAAGTGATCCACAGAGGATTTGTCACCAGTTGCAGCCAGAAAGAGCCCACAGATGAATTGCAGCGTGCGCTGCCCAAACCATCTTGCAGGTACTCACAGCCCCTTCCTCTCTGCATCTGTCAATAAAGCCGGCATCCTTCCCATCCTGACTTTTCCCAGCTGACCTTTTTAAGCCCAGTTGCAGGTTCTGCCCGATCTTCCCTGTGACAGCTCTGAAGATTCATTCTGAACGCTGGTTTAGGGGAGAGGTCTGCAACCTTTCCTGGGCTGGCCTGCCTTCCCCATCCTCAGAGACAGGCGCACGCACACCCGAAAACACTGCCGGGGAGCTGGGAGATGCTGCCTTTGCCATGCTCCCTTCAGACAGAGGGCTTGGAGCTGGCTCCTTAATGAGAAAGAAACGTCTGAGAGAATTCAGGGAGCTGGGAAATCGCAGATGATGGGAACAGGGACAACGCCCACTGTAACTTTMGTGCAACACCAGTGACCTCCAAGGGAGAAGGCTTTTATTGCTCGGCTGCTCCTTGCAGCAGAGAGGGGACAGTAAAAGCACTTTAATTAGCTAATGAGAAARCTAAGAAAAAATCAGCTAGGAGTGACCTAGGCTAGACCTAGAGTGCTGTAGCAGGCATCACTGCAGTGACAGCAGTGGAGGAAAGGGTGGGTATGTGTTTGTTGCAGATATTTTCTGCTTCGGCCGAAGTCCCAAGGGCTTTTTTAACCACCGGATGAGGCTAGACAGTGGTTTGGAATTAGATTTCTCTCATCTTGCTGTGATCTTGCTTGGTTTCTTTCCTTGCTCTGGCTGCAGTGGCTTGCTGGGGTGGTTCAGGAGCTGAGCTGAAAGCCTTTCCCGTGTGCCTGGTGTGATGCCTGGCTCTCTGATCCCTTTGCCTGGGTTAAGCAATATCCTCCTGCCCAGAAGGCACTGCCTCAGGAGAGGGAGAGGCAGAAACTGTCTGGGGTAGGTTTCTCTGTGCCCTCTCCAGTGGCCAAGGGGCAGCAGAGCAGCTTGGAAGGACCAGGACGGCAGTGCCAGCTCTGCCTTTTGATGTTGGTGGCTGCTGAGCACAGCTTTCTTGTCAGATGAGCCCTTTTGCCCGGTGGGGTTTTTGCAACACTCTTATTTCCTTTCTGTTACAGTTTTTTAAGGGGAAACCTTTGATTCAGTTCTGGCAGAAATTGCTCTTACCTCGGCCTGCCTCTGCTGAGCTTTCTCCAGAAACATTGCTGGATCCTGAACAAGACATTTTGGGGCCAGGTTTTGGATGGTCTGTTGTACCTGTGAGGGGTGGCAGAGGTGATGGTGGCATTGTGGGGAGGCCAGGCTGCCTACACTCCCAGCTAGCAGAAATCCTATGCTGTCAGGAGTTTTACAAGGGCTTTATCTATATTTTTTGTTACAGCTCTGGTTACATATGGGTTTATTACTAGAGTAAAGCCTCTGTTTTGAGTGTTTGGAGGAAGAAAATCATTACACTGCAAATCCTGTARGAAAAGCTGAGTTCAGAGACTGAGACAGGCTCAGGGGTGGATTCTTCTGTAGCTGGCACCAACCCTGCTGGGCTTGAGGGCACAAAGCCGAAGTGCACAAGGAATCTCAGTCTCCTTCTAAAAACAAACAAAATCTGAGTTTGCCATCCCTCAGCACCCTGGGGAATACGTGGTGCCTCTGCTGTGAATCTCTGATGCGGTTTCCTGGGCAGTTTGGCTGTTTTGAGGTGCAGGCTCACTCCTGTCCCCCATCTCTTTGGAATCTCCAGAGGAAAGGAAGGCATGAGAGCAAAGATGTCTCTTCTGGGTGCTGAGGGCTGTTCTTGCYGGTCCTTTACACGGGAGCCAGCAGGGTGACAGGAGGATACAGAGCAATTTTGGGAGGAAGGCTGCCTCGGTGTCTGGCTGGCCCTGGGGGCAGCGAAGGGGTTAAAGCTTGGCCGTTCTGCCCAATCAGTCTGGCTTGCCTGTAATAACCAATTAACGAAGTGTAATTGTGCAAATCCATATGTGGCAGTAATTACCAGAGAGATTAATGGATTCCTTCCTTTCTAAGCRGAGCCCACCGCAGCTTGCCAGCGTCCCCCCGCCACCTGAAAGGATTGGGAGAGGGGGGAAAGCGGGAGCTGCTCTTCCCTGGACACTCTGTGAGGAAGCCAAGCGGACAGGGAGGCCCTGTGGGGACTGCCCGGTGCTTGTTTAAATAACCCTTTTCATCTCCCTGCTTTCCTTACGTACAGCTCGCTGCTCCCTGGCTCGGACCCGGCCTCTTGAGGACAGTTCGTGCCCGGCCCGTCGGGGCCCGGGCTGCCATGTCCCTGCCCTCCCCATTGTCCATTCATTCCCTGCTCCCTGTTCCCCTGTTTAGCCCTAATTGCTGCAGAATATCGCGTCTGTTTGCCCTCTTCTTTTGTAGCTTTGTTATTTTAGTTGCAATGGGTAATCCAGCAAACTGTTAAAGGCATACACGAGGCGAGGAGGGGACAGCAGGGCGCTCRGGGCAGGTTTGGAGGCCAGGATACGGGGTTGCATTTAGGGGATGGTGGCTCACGGGCATGCTCTAGGCTGGGTTTTTTTTTGGGATTTGTGAACACACAAACCAGGAGCGACCCTGGAGCATGCAAATGCTTCCCCCTTCTAATGCTTTGGGAGGTGAAACAGGGCACTGAGTGCTGCTGAGGGAGCAGGGGGTGCATTTGTGGAGCTGCCCCCTGGCAAATCACCACCTCCACAGCTCACCAGCACCTCGAGCAGCTGAGATGCAAAGCGACTTGTGCCACCCTGGGCAGACTTAACCCCGCATCCCACACATCTGACCCCCACTGACCCAATGGCAGAGCCAGCTGGGAAGAGCTGGGCCCTGCTGCCGTGCTGGGGGATGCTCCCTGCCCCTGACAGCAATGTCGTGCAGAGCCTCAGCCCTGGGGAGGGCTGCTGTGCTGGTCGGGGAGCCATCCGTCAGCGGCCGCACGCACACGGCTGCGCCTGGCCCCGGGCTGGCCGTGCCTGCTCAGCAGGGGATGGGGCAGGRGAGCCCTTCCCTGGGATGGCAGGGAGTGCTCACATCACATCTCACGCCAAGCATCCGCCCTGCCTTCCTCTCCGGGCTGGAAAAGGGATGCTGGGCTTTGAACCTGAGTTTGCSACTCGTTTTGTTGGTTTGTTGTTTGCCCTCTGTGCGTAGGTGGGACTTGGGGCAGGACAGAGCTTTGTGGGTTGGGTGAGAGCTTGTCCCGGGCATAAAAAACAGTCAGACAGTCAAAAAACCAACAAAGCCAAAGGTCCATCCATCTTACAAATGATGGATCTTCCAGGGAAGACAGGAGTGGAATGTGTTCCAGTGCCCTTCCTCCCACAGGTACCTACGAGCAGCCTCTGCCCTGAGCTGCGCAGCATCTTCACTGTGGGTGCAGGACTGGCTGCCCCCAAATCTGGGATGATTTCTGCACAGATATCCCTGCAGAGTCTGTCTGGCTGTTCTCTGGCGGCCTTGACCCCACTCAGTGCCACACACACGGTGAGGGATGTAAATGACATTTTTSTCGCTGCTGACTYGTTKCAAAGGCCAGGAGAGGGGCTGCTCYGAGGGATTGGCTGTGCAAGGTGCTCACCAGAGACTCAAGCAAGGCTCTTCTGTAAGGAGGGTTGCAGATGATSGGGGATGGTTTTGAGGCATCCTCTTCTTGGGGTGATGGGAATGCACAGAAAGGTGAAAATTCCTCAAGGATTGGGACAGGGGGAGAACACTGGCTGAGATTCTGCCTTTGGGGCTGCTTGCTTGGGGTTCTGGGAGCCCACACAGACAGCTTGGTTTCCATCCAGGATCAAGCACCAGGGCTGCTCTTGGGTATCCCAAACGAGATTGATTTTCTATTTTTGTCAGAGAGGTGTGTCCATTGGTGTCAGCTGAGGCCCTTGATTCTTTTAGCTCTTCCATTTCACCTAACCAGGGGTGCATCAATACTCCTCTTCCCTTGCAGCTGGGTCATCCTAGGTGAGAGGTTATGTGTGCTAAAGCATGGCACGAAAATGTGTTTTCTGGGTCTGCTGTGCTTGTGGGATCTTGGGATATCCCATGACTTCCCACCAGGTACAGATGCCCAAGGAGATGCAGAGAAATATTTGGGGCACTGATTTTGCATAGCTTATGGTGTGCTTGAAGGGTTGTGTCCTTGCTGCCCTGRATTTTAGGTGTCAGGGCTTCAAGATTTAGCAGATAGGTGTGACTTAAAAGCCTCATTAATTAAATGAGCCGTGGAGACTAATTTGTGTGGATATGGCTTGGCTCTTAAATGTCCAGAGTTCCCRGTGGGAACATCCCTTGGCCTGTGCTGACTCCCAGACTGTGCTTGGGAATTATCTGATGGGAAGTACCAGCCTTTGCAGGCATTGGGACAGACCCTGGGACTGCACCCTAGGGCTGGTGAATTTACCAGTCTGGAATTTGCTGGTCTGGAAGACTTAAGGCCTGAAAAGGGGCTGGGCTCTGGATTTTTCAGCTGGGATATGTCTGGCTAGCAGAGGAGACAGCTCTGTGGAGAAGCTGCTCTGGGATCTTCAGGGCCCACTTTAATAAACTGACTTAAGCGAGTGCACACCAGTGCAGCGCCAGAACTTGAGCATGACCACATCATCCCAGGGCATTTCTCTGCTGCTGCCCTGCAGAGGCTGCTCCCTCTGCTCAGAGGCCCCAAAATGTGTGGCTGGTGCTCTTTTCTCTCTCTCTCTCTGCTGGGAAGGAGTTGAGGGGCAAAGAGCAGGTATTTGACAGCAAATGTCGTTCCACATCCCTGCAAATCCTTCACGTGCTTGCTCCTCGCTGCTGGGCTGTCTTGTGTGGTGTGGTCTGTCCTTGTCTGCATCCAGGGCTGTTCCTTTCCTTGGGGCACAGGGAATTTTGTCATGCTTCCCTGGCTTTAAATACCAGTGGGTTTTCCATTTGGAGCAGGGGAACATGTGGCTTTTGAGAGGAGAATAGGAAAGGCGATGGAGGGCATTGATGGGGAAAGGGGTGCTCACTGTAGCTCGCTCCTTACCCACCCCTCAGCTGCACAGGGAGGCAAAGAGATTTAAACATTTTCTGCAGGGAAACACTGAGAGCAACATGTCTGGTGGGAGAACATTTTGGCTGAGTTTYGTGCTGTGTTTGTGTCCCTTTGGCTGCCACTGGAAGGTGAGTCCCAGGGGAAGGACACATGAGAGAGGTGGCTTGGTCCTCTGCATCTCAAACAGACTGGGCTGGCAGAGCCTTCACTGAAATTGGTTGCACCTATAAAAAGATGATCTCAAAATGAACCTGTTGCTTTTGTGTGAGGTGGAAAYGTCTGCATGGCTTAGGAGACAGACAGAGGGGAGTGTTTTGTGCCACCAGTGGAGGCAGCGAGSGCTAAGGTGAGGTCTTTATATCCCTCTTCTCCTTTTTTTTACTGCCAATTAATGAAGGGATTCTTCAGGCTTTGCTCATCTTAAATGCATTTTATGTCTCATGCTTGGGCAGCAAGACTTGGCTGGGCTTCATTTCTTCCAGTTGCCATGCCCAGGCTGTGTCTCTGGATCCAATGCATGTCTGCAGCAGAGCACAGACAGGGCTGTATCTCTGGGCAAAGATGGGGTCTGCTTTATTGCTTGGGGGTCTGTGGTGTGTGGTTTTTTTCCCCAGGTGGCTCAGAGGCATCACAGGTGTGAGCTGTGGGCTTGAATGTGCAAGGTTGCTGGATCAGGGTATTTGGGGCAGCAGGAACTTGTTCCAAGGCTTGCTCTAAACTCCTGGGTGGAGGTCAGGAGACCCATCCCCAGGAGCATTTTGTCATTACAGAAACAGGAGAATTTTGTGTATGAAAGGAGACAGCAAAGCATTGAGAAACCTGCCTCTCCCTCCTTCATGAGGACACACTTAAGATTTATTGGTATTTGATTTCCTTGATTTCCTCTCAGTGGATCCAATGGACAGGAACAAATCTACTGTAAAAGGGGTTAATGTGCCAGTGTCACCTGGAAGTGAACTGGAGGTGAGATCCAGGTGAGCTGTCTGGTTCCTGAGGAGCTCCAGRCATCCTGGGAAAGGGGCAGCATCCAGTCAGTGCCTCATTGACTGGAACAAGGACTAAATTCCAGAGATAGCTGGCTGGGAAGTGCTGACTGGAGCTCAGTGATTTGGTGGATGTGGCTTTTGGGTCCTTGGTCCAGCTCAGGAGCTCTATGGCCATGTGACTCACAGTGCTCATCTGGATAAACACCCTCTCCTTCCTCAGAGCTTTTCAAATTTTTGTAATGGGCCAGTTTGATGAGGCAGGCTTCATCCTGGATCAGGTGTGCCAGATGCCAGAGAGCAGACTTCTTTGGGAACACAAAAGGAGGGACATGAGTGATCCAGAGAGAGCTGGATCAGCTGTTTTCAGCCCTCACTGYGGCATCAGTGTGACAGAGTGCAGTCAGATGCTCACCCCTGATCCTGGCAGTGAACCCAGCATGAACAAACTTGAAGCTGTGACCTTTCTTCCTTGGAGAGGACASGGATTAGAAATCCAAAATTACGTGCTGAGTTCCCCTGTCCCATGGCAGGGCACAGAGGGGCCTGGGATTAGATGTCTTATCATAGATATTATGTCTTATCATAGATATCAACCTTCTGGGCTTTTGGAACCCTCTGCTGTGGGGCTGGCTCCTCGGGGACCCATGGCTGCGCCCTCAGCCATGAAGGTACCAATGCCAGCTCTTGATGTGAAGCTGTTCCTCTCTGCTGCCTCCAGCCTTCCTCCCCTGAGAAAGGAGCTACTCCAAGCAGAAATAACCCCTGTTACCTTGAACTGCAGGACAGCCACGTTTGCCTGTCTGGTATAAATAGCCCGTCAGAGGYGGCCGGATGTGATGGAGATTGACAGCTTGTCTCTGGAGTTTTGCACTTGCTGGAGCAGGAGGAAATGTAAAAGCATGAACGTGGGGATGCACAGCGTGAGAGCAGCGAGCAAAGCCCCCCAGCTGCACAGCAGGCTGTGCCACCTGCCAGGGGGGATGCAGGTGGGGACCTTTGGTGGCCCTGAGCAGGACACTGCTGTGACAAGACCTTGTGCTGAGCTCCAGTGGCCACACAAGGTCTGGCAGATCCTGGTGTGTCACCCAGCTCAGGCTCTTGCCAAGGAAGGGAACAGTCTGCTGTTCAGACAGAAATCCAGCTTCCCCAGCCAAAAGAGAATGAATAATGGAGCAGGATCGACTGAAAAAAAAAATGGGGTTGAAAGTTTTTCCAGAAGTTCTGAAGAGATAGGTATGGGGACCAAGTTTCACTTAAGTAGTTTTTTTTCAGATAGTCAGAGAAGCCCCTGAATCAGTTATTTTTTTTTTGTGACTGAGGGTTGCCTTTTAAATTTTTTTTAGTCCCTGTGCATACAAGCAATAATGTAGGTTTAACCTGAGTAAGGAACATCTTTTGTTGAAATGTTTTGTCTGAGAAATGGTTGTTATGGAAAAACTGGAAAATTGCATGGACTGTGTCTTTCAAGATTTCTCTGAGAACTCTTTTTATTTTTTTTTTKTTYGTTTTTCAGGAGATGRGGAAATCAGAGTGTAGTTTTCTTTGAAGGAACATAACCTAKCTGTTTTCAGGCATTTTGCAGTAAAAATCCCAGTGAACAGCAGGATTAAAGATGGGCTCATGTTTAAATGACTACTGGCTGGCATGTTCTCTGGTGCTCTGATTGGAAAGTTTGCTTGCAGGGTGAYATCAAGGACGCATCAAGTGAACCTTCCTTCACCTGTCCTTTGAATATCCCTTCCTGAACACCAAATGACCTGTCAGGGTGAACTTTAGAGCTGAGTGTTCTTTTCACAACTAAATCCCTGGACATGAGGCCCTTCTGTCAGAGATCTGCTTTTGGATCTGAGTGAATTCAGCACCTGCACGTAGAAATCCTCTCCATTCAGTGCTCATCCAACCTGGAATCCTGGTTTTACGGCACAGTTTGCTGCCTTGTGCCATGGACCAGAGAAATAAGGTGTTTAACTTGAAGTGTGAGGGATGGGCATCTCTCCCAGCTGGAATACTTCAGTTTCCTTTTTGTCTCTCTCATTTTTAATCCAGAAAATGTAAAAAGGTGGAGTGAGCTGTCTGAAAGCAGGGAGAGAGCTAGGAACTCCCAAACTTTGAGCTTCCACTCTCGTGACCCACCGTTCCTTCCTGACACCACACACACCCAAACCTCTCTATGGTGCAACAAGTCCCCTGCATCACGGGCTCGCTCATTCCCTTGCAAGCCCCACCCAAAGCAATCGCTGCTTTTGACAAAGGAATCTTTTCCACAGGACCCAAATGGCCACTTTTTTAGGATCCACCTTCCCAGGAATACTTTGCTGCATGCTTTTCCATGACGCTTCTGCTGCTGACCTTTCTGCTCCGGCGAGGGGGAGTCTCTGGGAAGCACATAGGCAGCGATTCTTCGCTGTTACAAAGGCCGGGATTGTTGGCAGCTTGACGCCCCAGAAAGTGTCTAATTGACTTSACTCTCTCTCTCTAGCTGGGCTCCRAAGGGATTTTCTGCCTGGGGGTATCTCGGCGCTATAGTGGACCTGTTGTTTTTGCTGCCCGCATGATATTTCATTGTGGGAGCAGAAAGCGTGAGTCAGAGCGGATGTGCCGAGGGAGCTGCCCCCGGGACGCTGCCAGAGCACAGGAGCGTGGCAGGGTCACCTGCCAGCAGCAGAAACTCTCTGGGAGCATCCCTGGCTGGGTGCTACAGCTGGCAGGAGTAAATCTGCCCTTTGCATCTCAAACAGGGAGTGTTAGAGTGAAAATATCTCTGCCGGTTTGCCCACTCCGGTGCATCTCCAGCGTGGGCCCAGAGGCCTCCTGGGCTGGGCAGAGGCCTTGTCAGGTGTCTCTGTCACCTCAGCACAAATGCCAGCGGGTGCTTTACCTTCATCTGTGTCAAAATGTGTGAGTGCCACCAGTGGTGCCTGCCTGAGGAGGTAATTCCCTGCAGGATTGGGCAGCTGGGCTCTGCAACCGGCAAAGCTGCTGGAGGTGCTTAGGCAGGCRTAAGAGGATTCGGTGACACCGCTGATTAGTGTCGAGGGCCTCATTAGGGTGCTGGTAATTGAAGGTCTCCCAAGGTTTAAAGAGGCTGGGAATTATCTGCCCTCAGAGGCTGCTTTTGGCTGCATGGGACGTTGCTTCCTGCAAGGTAGGCAGTGCCCTCCCTGTGCCTGCCACTGGCCATGGTGGCCCTGGCCCTGACACCTTGGGGACCCTCTTGGGTGGCACTTTGGGGCTCAGGGGGGCASAGGGAAGGTGTAGGGAGGAGGAGAGGGTGGGCTGTGTGTCCTGCAGGTGTGTCTGTGGTGCTGCTGCTCCAGCACGCTGCTGTTGGTAATTGCATTAGCCTGGTGGGGCTCTGGGCCTTAATTTCATTAGTTTGGTGTCTGTGCTTATTGCTGGACACGAGGAGGGGCAGGGTGGGTGGGGAAGCAGCAGCTCTTTGGCTCTTCATCTCATTGCTTTTGGTCAATTTGCCTGTCCCAGGCCRATGCCAACCAGCACAACGAGGGATGAGGTTGGCTCAGCCCACTTGTCAGCCTTGTCAGGAGAAACTCAGTTTCAAGTCCCTGCTCTGGCACTGGCTTCCTGTTTGTCCCTGATCAGGTCACCTGGTGTCTGTGTGTCCACCCTCGGAGCTCAGCAGGGAGGAGAATGGGTATTTTGGCTCCTGGGGCACTCAGCCTGGTAGCCCCATTGCACCTCACTAGCCACATGAAGGGAGCCCCAGTTCTAATGCCAGCACCCTGTGGGCAGTGGGTTTTCCTCAGGATTCTGTCCCTCTGGATCAGCATGGCAGGAGAAGGATGCATGTGCAGATGTGGGATTATAAGAGATGCAACCTATTTGTATTTATTGCAACCTTTTATTTTATTTATTGAACTCATGTGTATGGCATCAATACATATACATAGACTGTCTTTGCTTTTAAACAGAAATGGGGTGGGGCTTGATGAAACTCTTGGTCATTCTTGGGGTTTTCCTGGTTCAAGGAAAAGGGACCATATTTCATTTCTAGCTTTCCYGATTCTGGTACAGAGTGGGATAAAATTAATTCCCTGTGGGCCTTCACATAGTTTGGGTTTGGCTCCACAGGTCAACATCCTAAAAGGCCATGGACAGTGAACTGTGAGTTGGGGWTCCCAAAACCGAGTTAACATCTCAGCTGGCGTGAACAGTTCTGCTTTGTCAGGAGCCCTGCTCTGACTGAGGTCCCCAGATGTGGCTACTGGGTGCCCATTGGMAGAACTGAATCCCTTCACGGTGATGGTTTTCCTTCCTAAATTAACAGTGGCAGTCATAATATCTTCTCCTTTTACACAACAACCAGGATGGGCAGGGGAATAAAAAGCATTCAATACTTTGAAGCTGCRAATTGTGCTATTCCAGAAAAACTGAGGGGCTGCCTGTGTAAGATCCTGCTTGAGAGAGGCTGGGCTGACTCCTGGAGTCTGTCTGTCATAGACTGATTTGGGTGCAGGGACTGGAACTTCTCCAYGCTCCAAAATCCGTGGTGGTCTCCTAAATTAATTGCCTGCCTCTTGATTTGCCTGAGGAAAGGGCCTGGAAGGGTTTCCTTGAAGTTGCTCTGTGTGTGCATGTGTTCTGCAGTGCTAAGCACTCACTAACCCAGATCTGCTAAAAATCAATAAAGTAATCCACTTACTGCTTGGGACTGCCAACCTTTTTAAGGAGCTCAGAGCTGTTTTGTCTTCTTTCCTCTCYGAAAGAAAGAAAAGGGCTGTGGGGAAGGGGGTGCTGACAGAGCTGCTCTAAAATCAGGCTCTTTGCTCTGGGCAGATCAATAAAAATAATTCCCTACTAAAACTTCATTAGCATGGAATTAGAGCTGCTGAGATCCCGCGTGGTGGGTAAGAATTAATGGTACTGCTAAATCTCGGCACGGTTGGTGCTTAGGACGCAAAGCCGCTTCGCAGCTCACACCTCCCTGTTCCCAGAGCTGCCGGGGCTGAACCCAGCACGCAGCTGGCTCTGCCCCTGCTCCGTCCCACGGCTGCTTGGCAAGGGCACAAACCCTCTTGTTCAGCCTGAGGGCAAGGGACAAACCGGGCTGGGCTTTAGGGAGMTGTGACCCAAGCAGGTGGAAGTAAAACTGCTGTGCAAGAGTGGGTTTGTCTCCAAACAGCATCTCAGTTCTGAGTGCTGGTGGGCACCTGGGGGGCATGGCCCTGTTACATCTCTGTATGGGTGCTGGACAGGCAGGATTGCCATCATGCCAGAGCTTTCCCATGCCACCAGGTCAGAGAAACACCCCTCTGGCAGTTCATGTGTGGGGCTGGACAAAGTCCCTCTGTTGTGTGGAAATTTTAGGTCTTATTGAGTGTGTGTGTGTGTGTGTGTGTGTGTGTGTGTGTGTGTGTGAAAAATCACTTCTTTTGGAAGCAGATTGTTCGCTAGGCTTTTTGATTGAAAAATGTTTCTCTCAGTCTTGTCACAGAGGAAAAAAAGCTTGCCCTGCTGAGAAATCCAATTTTCCATCAGGAGATTGAAACAAGCCACCTTGCAGCCTGCTCCCCAGCAGTGCCCTGGGTCTCTGCTGGCAGRGCATTGAGGTACCCCTGCCTTGTGCCTGGCTCTTGCTTCCTGCCCCTAACAAGAATCCCCAGTGTGGCTGTTAAAGAACAGCACTGGAGGCAAAGCCAGTGTTATCCTGAAACAGCCAGCTTTGCCTRCAGGTTAGAAATCCTTGTGGTTGCTTGGGTTAGGCAGGGTGGAGTGTGGGGCAGCCTCCACCGAAACAGCAGCTGTGCCTACATCTCCTGCAGCTGGATGTAGCTGTGAACGCTTGCAGGACTGGCCTGTACTGAGGACATTCGCTGGGGATGTCCCTGTTGTATCTAGGATGGTGGCAGGGTGGGACACAGCTGTACAGGGAGAGGGACAGGACACAGCCCACACAGTCAGATGCTGCTGGGTTGTGCTCTCGTGCTGGTTATCAAATCCTCTGGGCCCCCTTCCCTAGAGCTCCAAACCTGTGGCCAACAAGTGAGACATAAAAGCACCTGTGCTCAGCTGCCTCTCCTCCTCTGAAACAGTTCTGCAGTGCCATTAATGTTTGTGCAATAAAACAAATGAGATGTGAAAGGTGGCCAGATAGAAAATACAAGAGTGATCTCTGCTGTTTGTATTCCCCCTGNTTTTTTTTTTTTTTTTTTTTTTTTTTTTTTTTTTTGCCTCGGTGGAACCTACTCTGAATACTGATCTCTTGTTTTCTTTTTTTAACGGTGAGGAAAAACAAGCGTAAACCTGGACCACAGCTAATGGGCTCTACAGAATGCTGATAGCATTGCCTGCAAACCCCCTTGCTCCTGAGAACAGGCAGGTCATCCATTTGTTCTGCTGCATGGAGATGCACTCCCAAATGTTGGGTTCCCATTCCCAGGTAAACTCTAAGCCCTRGAGCTGATCTGAGGTACCTGGTGCCCATAAAGAGCTGTGTATCTCTGTCACGGTATCCTCCTGAAATGGCACATTACCAAGTCCCCGCACACAGATGCAGAAATAAAAGGAAACAAAATCACCTTTTAAAAATAATTTAAATGCTGTTAATATAAGGGAGAGGAAAAGCCCTTTCCCTTGCTTAAACTCTAGCTAGAGATAAATGGATATGGCAGTGTCTGAGAGCAAAGGGAGAAACAGAGCTAACAAGGGTAACCTTTCCTTCTCCTGCACACGCAATACCTCAGGGCTGACTGCACCTCAGTCAGCATCTGCCTGAGCTGCTGCTGGGTGCCCTGAACAGCTCAGGGCTGGCATATTCCATTCCTTCCCTTTCCAGCATGATTAGTGCCAAAGGGCAAAATGGGCCCTGGGGTGCCCTGGAGGGAGCTAARCACCAGAAGGTCCTTGTGGGATGCCAAACATCCTGATCTGCTCTCTCCTCTTTTTGTCTTGCTCCCCATGGTGTCCCTGAGAAGGCAAAGCCCCTCTCTAGCCCTCAGCCCCCTTTCTCTGCCAGGGACAGTGATAGTTCTGCAGCCCACTTCCTCCTCCAACACTCATGTAAGTGCAGACCCCAGTCTCGCCAGCAAAATTCCTCCCTTCTCCACTCCTTTAAGGTGGTTTCATTTGGGCTTCCCAGATCAGGAATCAGAAACAGTGGGCTGTGCTGTTGCCTGTATCCCTGGTTCTCCCCAGAATTGCGTTGGTTTGGCTGCGGGCTTGCCAGGACTGGGACTGTTCCTGGTTCTGGAGTACCAGTGACTGGAGGTGCCAGTGGTTCTGCCCCAGTCTGGCAACTGGCTGCCTGTTTCTGCTAGTTTCCACACGTTTCCTGCAGAGCTTCATTGCCAGGAGGGCTGGGCGTTAGTCAGAAGTTGTGGATGTACATCTGGGGCTGTGTACTGCCGTGGCTGCGAGCTTTACTGACTGTATGCAGCACGGATTGAGAACCCCCGGGGCTCTGTCCTGTGTACCACCTCTTGTCACCCGACACAGCTTTAGCAACTGGTTAATGATACTTCTTTSGTGTGGTTCGGGTGATTTTTGTACCCTTTGGGTGGGGTGGGGATGAGAGCTGAGCTTCCAGGAAGGTCTCGGTCCTCCTAAGCCTTGGCTGCATTTCCCGGGGGTGACAACAATCCATCACCACAGGGCATGACTCGATGTCGGGAGCGCAGCTGAGGCATGTTTTGGTGYGGGACGGGAGCGTGGAACTGCTCCGGGCGAGGGCTGGTGCTTTGCGGGGCCGGAGCAGCCCTCCACATGGCCRGGGCTGGTGTAACTAACACACCGCACCGCGTCTCCACTGGTGGAAAAGCAGAGCACCCCCCTCCCTCCCCACCATGCTCCTCCCCTAAACAACTTAACCTCTCCCCCTCCTCCCAATTTCTGATCYATACCGGAGCCGTTGTGCATTGATTGGCGTCTTAGCCGGGCGATTATGCTCGCCGGCCGGTCCGCCGTGAATTCGCGGGGAGCCGAGACAGCTGAGCACGGGAGCCGGCGCTGAGCGGCGGAGAACAAGAGGATGTCTCATCCCGGGCAGCAGCTGCTGCCGGCGTGAAGCAAGGATGAGGCCACGGGAGGAGGCAGCTGCCCCGGCACCCTCCGAGAGCCCCTGCTCCTGCAGAGCCATGTCCCGACCCCGGCGGGCTGCGCTGCGCTCCGGGCAGCTTTGAAGTTAGAGGAGGCGGTTGTGTTTAGAAAGGCAAGCGATGAACTGAAGATTAAACATGTATGGGAATTATCCTCACTTCATTAAGTTTCCTGCGGGCTTTGGCAGTAAGTATTTTACTTGCGTTTGCAATCTGTGCCTTCTGGGTTAGGTGGAGGAACTGATCCCGCAGTAGGATTGTGGAGGGGGTGGGGGTGGGTGTAAAGAGAATTTAAAAACGCGTTTAACCGAGCTCGGATGTGGCTGTAACCTACAGTGCCTGTGTGCTTGTGGTTGAAGCTGTCCTGYGGTTTTATGTGCTGTGAACTTCTGCACAGCCAAACCAGGCTGCCTGGAATCTTGCAGGCTCGAGTCAAACCRCTGCACTCTGCTTTGAAGTTTAGGATATCATTTGGGAGATGCATGTATGTGTCTGTGTGTGGTGGTTTGAATCTCTTCATTGAAAGAACAGGATCAAACCAAGTCAGCATCTTTCCAATTTCATTTTTATTAAGTTTTTTKGGGGAAAACTGCTTTTGAAACATAAAACACCCCCTGAGAAAAAAATCTTAAGAGGGCTATTTCCTTGCCTCGTGGCTGTCTCCTGCCCTTGTGACACAGATACCACCATAATCGTGTGGAGCTGTGTCAGATCAGCCAAGCGAGGCTGCCCAGGGAGCCGGTGAAGGGCTGGGGCTGCGATACCCCCGTGCACAAAAACCGCTCTTGGGAAATGGACTTTGCAGTTACTCACTCGTTATTTGTATCTGAAGTTATTCCTCTGGCCCTGACAGGGGAATGTGGAAGGGTTGAAGAGCTGTGGGGTGTCCCCTGGCCGAGGCAGGAGTGGGCAGGTGGGAGTGCTGGGCTGAGAGGGGCTGGGAGCACCCACCCATTGAGACTGCTGACAGAAGTGCCAATGCTCCCGGGAACTCGAAGTGCAAAGTCTCAGTATCTCAGGGAAACTCCTCAAGTCATTCCCAGCCCTTCCAGGTGGATAAATGCCTCCAGGATTTGCTCTGGAGGTCCCCCTTGTTATTTCTCCGCTAGAGAAGMGGTTTGTGCAGACATCGTATTGCACATGGGATGATCCCACTATGTGTGTGTGTATTTATTTCTTTTCCTCCCCCCTCCCTCTTTCACCAGATGCTCACCTCTGGTAATTCTCCAACTCCAGAAAAGTCATTGGTATTGCATCAAGTCATCAGCGAGTTTCACAAGCGCTTGACTTTCCAAAATACCTTTTTAGGCTGTTTCTGCAGAAAAGAGATGACTCGGTGGGAGAATCTGTTGCTCACTGGTGTGTTTAAGGACCAAGCAAACACCAGCTGAACTCTCTCCCATTGCTGCAATAGGAGCGAAACAATAAAAGTGTTATTTGTGTTTAATTTATTACTATTACAAATTTGCAACAAACCACAAGCAAAGTGACGTTCAAGCTGATTTTCGTAGGARCCAGGCAGAGATCCCTGTAGGGACAAGGGTCACAGCACTCAGCAGAGCCTTTGGGAGATTTCTAGGAGAGGAAATCGGTAGTGGGAGCAGAGGGATTTCTGTTCCACCAACAAAGGCGAAGGGACTGTTCTCCAATGGTTCAGTAAACTGGGAGTCTAACTTGCATTTGAAATATTAAACTGGTGTTTTAACTTGCTTCTAACTTGGTATTAGAAACAGAGGTGTTTTCGGCAGGTGAACGTCTGAGAGAGATAAAAAACATGGGCTAAATTTTGTTTTGGATGCTTTAAAACAGTCACTGTGTCCTGTCCTGTGTTCTTTGGATCCAGGTTGCCACTCACACCCACACTCCCCTGAAAGCTGGAGGGCTTCCATGCCCCTGAGGCAGCTTGGTGATGTGGCAGCTCCCTCTCCTTGTGGGATTGGATGTGCAGAGAAGGATTTCTGGCTGGTTGAGAAAGCAATAGCTGCTCTGGCCAGACAGCTTTAGGGCCCGTGGGCTGTGTGCGAGGGCAGTCAGGCTGTGGAGCAGCAGAGATCGTGCTGATCACGGGTGGAGGGGATGTGTGGCAGCTTCCTGCTGCCTTGGGTCCTCACCATGAAGCCCATGCAGGCATCTCCATCAGGCTTGGAATATATTCCTGGTGTTTGCTGCTTCCCTGTCCTTTGAACCAGCAGTGAAACTGTTCCTGGATGGGCATTAGGGGGAATATCAGGATGCAGGGGCAGTGTCCACACTGAGCTGTCAGCTTGGAGCATTCATTGCTGAGTGTTGCTGGAGGGCAGAGTTAAGGTGATGCAGTTTCTGCTTTTCAGCGTGTCTGTATCTCATTGCATTCAGATTTCCTTTAGCTCTGAAATTCTGGGCTTCATTTGGTGCATAATGGCAAAAAAAAAAAGCACCAAACATATGCTTGCTGTCTTTTTCTTTGCTTTAATTTTATTTGTATCCAGGTTAGCAATAAGAAACATGCTTTTGATGATGTGTGTAACACTCAGTTTGATCTTAAATGTCTGAGTAGCATCATCAAATTTGTCTGAGAAAGTACATATAGAGCCTCGTCCATAAGCACGTGATTTGTGATGAGAAAAGGACAATCAGACTCCAAGGTGTCACAGAGGAGTTTGTAGAAGAGCATGGAAAATGTTCAGATGAGTCACCTTTAGATATCTAAAGCAGGAGATGTATGCTGAGGCTGGGCTACAGGACCAAAAAAGGTCTTAAAAATGTGTTATTGTTCTCCAGAAGGATGCATTTCACCCAAAGCCCAGCTCCCAGGGCAAGGAAAGATGCTGTGCTGGCTGTCCTCTCTCACTGAGCACTCTCTGGCACAGTTGGTTGGGGACAAGAACTAACTTGGCTCCTCCACAAAGTCTCTTTTATTAGTACCCATGTAACTTGGCCTGCGGCCACGCCACCTCCGGCTGCAATCTTGTCAGCTCTCCCAAGCAAAGCGGGGTTAGGCCAGGTCGTTTGGGGGATAGGGAGAGGAAAGCCCAGATTGTGTCTGGAGTGGCCCTGCTGCCTGCCTGCCTGCCTGGCACCTTTGTCACATGTGGTGGTCCCAGGTTTTATGACTTGCAGGATGCTTTTTATTCCTGGACGTYGTAGCTTGCTGTGTCCATTCCTATAACTGTGGATGTGAAGGTGGAAGGGAGCCCTTTGACCCAGCAAAGGTGTGAGAAAATCCAGTGGCTGGGCAACTCCTGCATCTAGGAAAATGCAATTTTAATTTTTTTTTTTATTATTTTTTTCTTTTAAAGCAGGAGACACTTGCCTTCAACTGCCTGGGGCAGCCACAGACCCTGATGGGATCCTTTCTGATGGGGGCCTGTAGCTTCTCTAGGAGTTTGTTCAAAGACAACTGTAGGAATTTGTGCATGTTTTTTCCTAGTGGCTGCTGGCCAGGTGGGAAATCTGATCAAACAATCATGAAAAACCCTTCAGGCCTCAAATTCAACAACTTTTTTCTTTTTTTTTTTTTTTTTGAAATGAGGAATTGTATCCAACTTTTGTGTGTTACAGTGGTCACCAGCGGGATGTGATACTTTGTTAGGCTGAGTAAATCTGGCTTGCAGCTCTTTTTTAATTACTTGATGTGCAGTTGCTAAAGGAGTCTTTCCCTGGTGCAGGCTCAGCAGCAGATGCTATTTTGAGGTCTTGGCCTGATTTGACTGAAATTGGACAGTGGGTCAATAGCTTAGTATGTCCAAGGACATTTGGACACCACACACAGCTTCCTGTGGCCAGGTTTTGGATGGCTCCTGTTTGCAAGGGAGGCACAGGAGCAGGACCAAAGAGCAGAGGAAGCAGCTCTTCCCACTGCCTGGAGAGATGAGGGAAACTTTCGGCTGCCCTGTGTAGGTCCTTGCAGGAAGAGCCCCTGCTCACACCTCCAGAGAGTTTTGATCCTTGTTTTTAGCAGTCAGGGAAGATTGCATTATTTATTGACTTGGAGTTGAGCAGGAAGATAGAAAAACAGGCATTAAAAGCAAGGCAAACCTGCTAACCTTTCTGCAGGATGTYAGCATGGCAGTCTGTGCTGGCTGTGGGAATCTGCTTGGACAGTTAAAAATATCACCAGGATGAGAATCGTTTTTTGGTTTATCTTCTGTGTGTTGAACAAAAACAATTTCTGCAGTCATAGCCCCAAAACTTTGCGTGATTCCAGCTAACATGGGTACCCTGCTACATAACTGCAGCTGCTTTCAGGAGGGTTCCTCACAGGTATTTCCTCTTCAAGGTCGTCCCCAAGGTCGAGTTGTTTGCCAAGCTGCATCTCCCACGCACACTCGTGCTCCTCTCCTGAAATCAGCCCTTCTCTGCCTGTCTCTTCCCACTTCTCGCTGCTTCCTGATCTGCAGAGGATGAAGCATCTGCAAAGTCCTCTGTCGGGCAAGGCAACTCACACCTTTAAATGTTTGTGCCAATGAAATGGACCTTTTCTCTGAAGCCTCAGGTGCACAAGTGTGTTTTTCATTATTTGATGACTTCCAGCTTTTGATTCTCTCTGATGCTAAAAAGGAAACTGTGAATGTTGAAAGTATCATCATCTCTAGGCTTGCCAGAGATCTTCAAGGTTTACTTTAGGTCTTGGTTGAGGTGAGATCCTGGTGTTGARCATGGGTATTTCTCTCAAGGCTTTGCTGGGTGCTAGAGCTGAAGGAGGATTAGCCAAAACAAACCTGCAGTCTGCTGTGGTGTGATGGTAAATGGTGTTCTTCTACTCCTGATTTTACAAGGCTATTMATCCAGGTTCCTTATCCCTAGACTGGGATTTTGCTAAACTGAAGATGAAACACAATTGGAAGTGGATTATCAGAGCTTTGTGTCCCTGCTCATCTTCAGTAGGCAGCAGGTGAATGTAATGCTGCTGCTTGTGTCCTCAAGGGCAGTATTTTCAGAATGCAGAGAAAACAGTGTTTCTTGGGGTCTTTCTTCAGCTTTTTTTGATGCCAGCAGTGTTGTCTGAGCTGATATTGGACATGATCCCCATTCTGCTCCCAGCTGGTCCATGCCACGGTCGATGCTGTGATACACAGAGGCACTGTGAAACCATGAAGCACTCAGAAGCAAATTCCTTCTCCTTAATCTTTCCTTCCTTCCACGAGAAGGCTGGAGTTTGTGTTTCTGTTCAGGGGAGCTGATGGAGAGGTGATAGAGGCACTGGGTTCTCTGGYCACTGCATGTTTGCAGCAGAGACATTGGAGAATCCTCTGGTCCTCTGTACCCTTGCTCCTCCAGGAGAGAAATAAATACAATATYGAGCTTCCCAACTTGGACAGGAAACTACTGAGCCCACATTAATGTGGAGAAGGGAAAAGGAAAARATGTTACCAAATATGTCACCCCCTGCGCAGGCAGGGGCGACTCCTGCTGGTGTGCAGGACTGAGTCCTGCCTCCCCAGCCCATCCTGCACTGTCCCTGAGCTGCTGCCCTGTGACAGAGCAGCTCCCTGCTGGCCCTGCTCCACTGTGCCATTTGTCTGTCCTGTCCCAAATGATGGGAGAAAACCCCTCGAGTAAAGCCATTCCATCCCAGTGAACCCAAGACCTTTCTGGTCGTTTTCTGCTGGGAGATGTGGGGCACAGACCGTCAGTATTTTCTTGCAGGTCATYGAATTTAATTATTTTCTTTCGAAACTCGCAGTCTTGGCTGTTTGCACAGCACAAACCTCCCTGGCTTCTTTGAACTGAGGCAAGTTTGAGGGTACTCAGCTGAGMGAGTAATTAACCCCAGTGTCAAGGATGCTTTGGCATGGCTCTTCCTGCACACCTTCCAGCCATGGAAATTGTTCCTCTCACAAGCTGATAGCCTGCTAACAGTCATTTCTCATATCCCTCTCAGAGCACTCCAGCTTGAAAATGAGAAGGTGAGAGGARGATTTTCCCCCGGTGCAGGAGAATGCATTTCTGCACCCCTGGGGACWGACTTAGCAGACTTATCCCAGAAAGGGACTGGAAGTCATAGTTTTTTTGTTGTTTGTGGGCTTTTTGTCATTGTTGTGTTTTTCTGAATGGGGGCTTTATTACAATTTGTAACAGGTGGGTGAAGTTGTCCTTTGGTGAGTGGAAAGTTCACCCTGCTGGATTTCACCAAGGGGTTGGCACAAGCCCTCCAGGTTTCCTGGCTTTGATCTTTGATCCCATCCTGGGTTTCCCCTGAAACATTTGCCCCTTGGCAGGGACACAAGCACACCGTGGGCTTGCCTGGCCAGCAGCCTCCTTCAGTGAAAGCCTTGCTCTGCATCCTGGTGAAACTTAAAGCCTCTCTAATGGAGAAACTTCACAGTGACAGCCTTTTTGTGTAAGGTCTGGCATAAAAGCAAACAGTTAAATAACTCTCCTGGGTGTCTTTTCTTATTGGTTTAAATCTTCTGCATGATACTTTCAAAATATGCCCTTTTCTGTGTTAATGGAAAAGGATGAAGAATCATTCTTTTGCTCAGCTGTCCTGGTGTGATAGATCTCTGCCCAATATCCCTGCAATGACTTATTTTCCAAGCTGAGGAATCCTCAAAGGCAATGTTGTTTACCTAGATGTTTAAAGAGGCATAAAAGCAAATTCTTTCTAGGTCTGTGCTACAGATGCTGCAGAGGACTGTGTGTTGTGCTACCACAGGTGATGAAAAATGCATTTGCTCTGCTCTGAAGCTGATAATGGCTCGAGTCAGGATGGTTCTTTTAAGTCCCAGGAAACATCTGAGGTGCCTGTGTGAGCTGAGTGCTCGCTTAGGTAAGGRGGGGTCCAAGCCAGCAGCACGTCTTCTACCCGCTGCTAAAGGCACCCTGTCCCTGGGATGAAGGACTTCTGTGCTTGGAAGCCATTCCAATGCAGGGATTTTGCTGTCTGCCAACACCAAACGGGCTGAGTGTCCCTGAGATGGTGGCAGGGGGATGTGGGGTGACTCTGTGGCAGCAGGCAGGAGCCCTGGCCCTGCCTCMAGACCGCCTCGCTGCCTCCGAGGCTTCTGCTGTTGTCATTGAGCCCGCTTCCTCTTGCTGCACATCGCCTTCCCACTGGGAGGATTGAKCCAAAAAGCCAAAGCAAGAATTGACAAAGACCTTTTCTCCCCCTCCCTCTGCAGAATTAAGTCTGAAGTGGGTTGATAACGGCGGATCGAGTCCTCCTTGACTCTGACAAATGTCTTTAATGTTATTCAGCAAGCTGACCTTTTCCCGTCTTTATTGTGCGTCTTCCCTTTGAATCAGATTTGATTGTTACTTCGGGTAGAATAACAAACACTGTCACGTAAATAACTTTGCAATAATGTTAAAAGGAGGGGAAAAAAAAAAAAAACCCACAAACAAACAAAACACCAAAGCGCTGCCTCACTTKCAAATGCGATGGGAGCGCGTATCCTCCGTGCCAGCCGTGGAAAACTGGCTGTGTGACCTTCCCACACAACATCTCTGCCTTGCTACTCCAGGGAATGATCTCCTGAGTTGAAAAACCAACAGAGAAATAATGGTTCACGGAAATGTTAATGACAGCTAATGCTAACTAGGGCTGGTAAATTCTAAGGGAGGGAGAAAAGGTCATGGAAATCCTTAAAATGCACCTAGATGTGTGACCCGTTGGGAGTTGTGGGCATTTGAAGCCTAGATACCCTCTGAATATTTGAGACTGGTCTTACAGAAGACAGTGTTTAGGCCTTGGTTGAGWTGTTCAGCCTCGGAGCCTGCCCTGAAGTGGCAATGATCAAGGTTATATTGTTTTTCTAGCCCACCTCTTCCTCAGCAGGGTTCAGGGGCAGCCTGATCTCATGGGGSTACTGTGAGGCTCAGTTTGGCAATGTGTGCTACAGCTCTTCAGTGTGGAGGGAGGAACCCTCTGTTCCAGGGCATGTCTGTGTGGCCAAAGTCTCTGGTCTCACTTGTACAAGTGAGGGCAAAGAAACGAAAAAGTATTTAATGTCTGCCTTGTTCTGAAACCTGCAGTGCTGGTGCGTCATGGGCAGTGTCTGTGCTGCTCCAGCTCCTATGGAAGGTGCTGGCATCCAGCTTTGAGAGTGAATTTGTGAAATGGCACACTGGAGACTCAGGTGGGTGGGAAGGGGAAGAATTAAACTGTGAGAGTGCAAGCACAGAGCCATTGCAAAGAGCAAAGGTGCTTTGTAAGATACGGGGAGCATTTAGAGTTTCCAGCCTGGCTGGTGGGGTTTTCATGGTTTCAGAAGTGTGCTGTCTCCAGAGCTGGCTTGGACAAAAGAAATGGGACCTCAGGGAATAGTTCAGAGAAAGCCAGCCTGTGGCAGGCAGGGAGTGGTGCCCTGTTCCAAGTCTACTGCGGCACCGAAGCAGAGAAAGGATATTTCATTATTAAGCATTATCTTCACAGTAAGTTTTATTTCTGTGCATAACTCCATTTCCTGTACTCTAATCAACATTTTATTCTTTTCCCTTTATAGCACGAGGCCTGTTTGAGCCTTGGCTGGCATCTGAGGTGCCACAGCCACGCTGGGCAGCTGTTCCCTGCACATCAGCCATGCTCACAGCGTGTCCCTGCCCTCTGCTTCTCCCTGCAGATTCCCCCGTGCACRCCAGCTCCACGTCGGTGAGCCTGTCCTCAGGCCTTTCCACAGGGAATCCCGTGGAGGGGCCCCACAGCTACCTCGAGGCCCCTGCCAACCCCACACGGGCACTGCCGTCCCCCATGAACGCCATCGGCTCCCCGGTGAACAGCCTGGGCTCACCCTACAGGGTCATCGCCTCCTCGCTGGGCTCGCACCCCGTCGCTCTGTCCTCGGCCCCGGGCATGAATTTCGTGACGCACGCCAGTCCACAGGTGGGGATGTGCACGCTTGATTCTSTCCAATTCACTGCTCAGRCTGGKTAAWGTCCCARAACTYGAGAGAGAAGACTGGTGCACACTTGMTTCTSTCCAATYCACTGTTCAGGSTGGRTAAAGTCYCAAAACTYGRGAGAAAAGATTGGTGCACACTTGCTTCTGTCCAATCCACTGCTCAGGCTGGGCAAAATCCCAGAATTTGAGAGTGAAGTTTGGCTGGTGGCGAGTCTGGTGTGTTTTGGCCTCTCAGGGAGCTCCGCTGTAAAAGGCATTTTCTAGAATGTGAATCTGTCTGCATAAATCACCTCGCACAGACACAGAGACCACACTGGTGTCTGTTTCCAAATACCCTCCACAATAAGGGAGGAGAGGAATTTCCCAGGTCTTTTCTCACTGTGGGTGCAGCCCAGCTCCCCTCCACWGCATCCATTGCAGTGTGTGATTATTGGACATGGAGACAGGATAGCCAAGGGCTGCAGCATGTGAAACATTCCCCTCCTTCCTGCAGAAGCGTATCTGCTYCGTTTCATTACCTGGAAAGGAGGCAGGCTTTCCAGGGAGGGACAAATGTTAATGCTAAATGCCAGCYACCTCCTGTGTTGATATCAACTTGGCCTGAAGCAAAATGAAGCACTCCCATCCTCACTGCTGTGCTCATGTGGCTGCTGAGGTTTCCCTTCCAGACAGGGGGAGACCCAGGAGTTAGGGCTGCTGCCTTCCCAGAGCTCTGGGTGGGTTGGGAACCTCTCAGGGTGGCTCTGTGGGACAGGGACGTGTTGCTCCAAAAGCTCTGGCATAGCTGGGACTGAGGTGGCTGTGTGGAATTTTGACAAAATGCTCAGGAGTTCTGGGAGTCCAGATCTAAATGAAAATTCTGCCACTTAGGAGCCAGATTTTGAGTTTTGTTGGTGGAGCCTGAAGGTAGGAAGTGCTGAGAAGCCTCCTGGCTACTGCTGAAGGAGCAGCAAGGACACGAGCCCTCTCTAACCCATACTCCTTGGAATGTTGGAAGCTTTTCTTAGTGTCTGGCAGGCTGGGAGATTCTGGAATGGGGAGGCCCCTGAAGAGCTCTGAAAGAGGATGAGGTCTGGTGTGGGCCCTGGCTGGTAGCAGTGGGAACGCTGGGCATCCCTCTTCCCCTTGCACCACCCCTCTGATGGTATTTGTGCCCGTTCCATCAAGGACAGGATGGCTGGACAGGAACCTGTGGCAGTTCTGCTTGGTTGGAAGCCTTTCCTTTGGGCTTGGGGATGCTCTGGGAAGTGGTTTCCCCAGTCTGGGCGCTGCTCCAAGTTCCCAGATCCRAGGAGAGGTTTCCATTTGTGTTGCCTCTAATGCAAGGAGACAGCTGGGCCCTGGGGATTCAGCAGGGAGGCAGCTAATGGATTTGGGGTCAACCAGTTGTCCCAGATATCATACATGATTGCACTTAACCTGCAGGAGTCAMGCTCTGAGGACACTGATGGCTAAARCTGCCCTGTGCATCCCCCTTCCATGTGTCCTCTCTCCCTTTTATTGTCTCAAAGTGCAGACAGGGAGAAAGAAAAGGTGCTACCTGAGTTCTGAGAGACATTTTAAACCATAAAAAGTTTCTCCTGGCTCAGCATTTTGCCAAGGTGATGGACACTTGTCAGGGGGGAAAGGGTTTATTTCTCCTTTCCTTGGATTGGATTTTGAAGCACAAGGATTTACAGTTGCCAGTGCCTGGTTTGAGTCTGCCAGGGAGAGGGAATCTCTGTTCTTCTTGGCTTTTATTTTCCAGTGGAACAAAACAACCTGGCTCCTAGTTTTTGCTGGATAATTTTTATTTTCCATGTTATTGGAACTTCGAAGCTTTGAAAATGAAGGGACAGCAGAAAGGGAAGATGAAAACAGGCTTCAYCTTTTTATTTTTCTAGTAACAGGTCCAAAAATCCCAGTGGGATGACTCCATGTTCTTTACTGAAATTTACTGTGGAAATTATTACACTTTTTCATGGGCAATGGGCAGTTCTTGGAGCAAATGGAGAACTTGCAGCACTATGCATGGAAATTACTGTTTTAAATGTTATGGGGGTTGGAATGAAGGCTGCAGCTGAGTCTTCATCCAAAGCCTTGGATTCTGCCTTCTTGCTGGGAAGAAGAATTCGAGCTGATAAATTGGGATGACTGCTACAAATGAAGCCAGTGATGAAACAACCACCCCCAGCCCTCAACCCATGGCAGCAGGGAAGGTGATTCGATGGTGGCTTTGGGGAGACATTGCTCTGCCCAGACAGCYTTTGACAAGACGTGCTCGATGGCCCTTAATCCTGCCTGCCCTGGCTCCAGAGCAAACAGCAATAAAGCGAAGCCCTGGGCAACATCAGGCTTTGGTCTCTAATCGATGTGGGTTTGTAACCTTTAACTTGAGCAGCCATGAGCAGCTCCTGGGGATCTCGGCTGGGGGCTCGGCGGCGTTTGCCTGCATTGACAGCTGCTGGTTTTCAGATGCTCAGCCCAATCCCCCCTTTTTTTAAAAAAAAAAAATCTGATAACCCCAAATCTGCCACCTGTGATAGTGTTTAGGAACCGAAGGGAGTCACTCCCAGGGAGTGACCAAATAGTTTTGATGTGGTTATGCAGATATCATGAGTCAGGGAAGCTAACCCACTTGATTTTTTTTTTTTTTAACACTATTGCAGCTCCCCTAGTCATGCAGCAGTGCAGGTTTAATTGCTACAAATCACCTGCAAAGCTGTTCTTTACTAAGCTGCTAGTGCTTGAGGTGGCCAGCATCCCCTAAGGAATCAGGCAGGATCCCACCAGCCCCATGGCTTGGAGGCTGTAACTGAGCAGCTGAGGTTGCTGCCTGCTCTTTTGCAGCTCTGCTTAGTCCTGGCTTTGGTTACAACATCAGGCAATATCTGCTTTAGTGCCTGCTTAAACCCCTCCAGCTGGATTCACCAGAGGATGTCTGCCTGCCCATGGCAGCCCCATGGGGTTGCTGGGGATCAGCTTGCAGGACAAGCCCAGCAGGAGCAGAAAGGGGAGGGTCAGCTCCATTTGGAGATGGTTTCATTGAGATATGAATCAACCCTCTAACCTGTCCTGTGGCTTCTGCAGCTCAATGTCCTGAACAATGTCAGCAGCTCGGAGGATGTCAAGCCCCTGCCGGGTCTCCCGGGGATCGGGAACATGAATTATCCATCTACAAGTCCGGGATCCCTAGCCAAACACATCTGTGCCATCTGTGGGGACAGGTCCTCAGGTAGGAGGTTTCCTTTCTTGGGGAAGGCTTTGTGCAGTGAGAACTCCCCTGGTGCTCTGGAGCAAGGCTTGTGCAGGGCTGAGCAGTGTGGAGGCTGGCTGGGGCCGTACTGACACTGCAGGATTCACAGCTGGCTCTGGCTGTACTGCACAGTAGTGTCACCTCCCAAAAGAGAGCAAACCTAAAAGCCACCTTCTTCTCTCTTATGTGCATAATCTCATTTTACCTTTTGTCCCTGCTCATCAAAAGGCAATGTGTCCAAACCTCTCTGTTTTTTACCAGTGCTTTGTGTTGGCCAGGTTCTGGTTGGGTCTGGGTTTTCCCTCATGCCCCAGTGTGCCTTGCAGACCCCTCCACATCAGTGCAGCCCATGTGCTGCCCGTGACTATTTCACACTTGCCCTGCAGCTGGGATGCTCCACATCATTCCTCAGGGATGCTCCACACCATTCCTCTGCAGTTCCTCTTATCACAGGAAAACAATGTTCCTGCAGTTTGACTGGTCACTAACACCCTCAGTCAATTTTTCCACCTCTGGGTTTGGTTCAAGCTCCTCCACTCTGGAAGGAAGGGCAAATCCCTGCTTGCCTGTTGATTCCCTTGCCTCCCCAGGGAAGCACTACGGGGTGTACAGCTGTGAGGGCTGCAAAGGCTTCTTCAAGAGGACGATCCGCAAGGATCTGATCTACACGTGCCGGGACAACAAGGACTGCCTGATCGACAAGCGCCAACGCAACCGCTGCCAGTACTGCCGCTATCAGAAGTGCCTGGCCATGGGAATGAAGAGGGAAGGTACCACTGGGCTGGGGGAAGGAATGGGCTTGGAGGGATTTTCCTTCATTCAGGATCTTAGTGGCCCTCTGGTGCATTCTGAAAAGCTGGACATGGATAGCTCCAGGGTGTTTTGGACCTCGTTAGGTAAAGGAAATGAGAATCGTAGTTTAGGCTGGAAAAGACTTTTAAGATCAAGACCAACCACTATGGCTGGAAAAGACTTTAAGATCAAGACCAACCACTATCTAAAGCCCAGCTATGCAGATTCCATCACTAAACCCTGTCCCTAAGTGCCACATTTACCTATCTTTTAAATACCTCCAGGGGTTGTGACTCAGCCTTGAGCAGCCTGTTCAGATGTTTGACAGCCCTTTCCATGAATTTTTCCTGATAAGGAGAGGGGCTAATAAGGGAAGAGCCTGATGGGGAAGCTATTACACTGTGTTCTCCTTCCCACCTAAACACACGTATTGGTAACTATGGAACCAATTGACTCATTTTGACCCAACTTGCATGCAATTAGTGACCCTTAATGGTTTGGACCCCTGTGGACAGCACCCAGCAGTGAGGGGTTCTGCACCCTTCTTGTCTCCTTTGCTTTTGATTTGCTGATTCATTTGTCACCACCTAATTCTCGTACTGGAAGGTAAAGCCTCATCCTGTTCCTGTGGCATCATCAAAGCTGTGCTGCCTCGAGCTTYGGACAGCAGGGGACTGAGAAATGCCAGGCTGGAATCAAAAACTTAATYCCAGGCACAGCTCTCCCTTCCAGCCAGGTGCAAAGTGGTTCAGGAGACCAGGGWGTTAACACACAACTTCACTTTGCAGAGAGTGAAAATTTAAACCCCAGSATCCTGGTGGATCCTCTGGGAGTTTGGCTGCAGCAATCACAGGGGATTTTCGGGAGCTGCAGGAACTGGGGGTGGATTGCAGCTTGGGTTCAGGGCCYGAGTTCAGGGGCTGGTATTTCCTTGACATTTTCTCCCTTCCACTGAGATTTTGGTGATTTCAGAAACACTTCCATGGCTTTTCCTCTCAAGTGGTCTTGAGTCTGAGTGCTTAGAAACCTCCCCTGTTTGTCCCTTCCCCTACAGCACCCTAAGATTAGCCAGGGGCTCATTAGCAAGGCTAATGCAAGGCCCTTTGCGCTCCTACTCACACAGAGGAGTGATGCTGTGGGGGATTAGTTTTGGGACATTTCTTCTCAGCAGTGAGGTAAACAAATGTAAAGCCTGCTGGTCACTTTTTTTTTTTTTTTTTTTTTTTTTTTT